>NW_027671685.1:600000-811989 GCF_964165515.1 Mesoplodon bidens | reverse complement strand
CAGAGGTTTGGTTATAAGAGAGAAATTTGACTATTAAGAACCTGCTGTATAAAATAAATAAATTAATTAAATTTAATTTAAAAAATAGAGAAATTTGGAATACACTTTCAGCAATAACTGACTAGCCTGAGAAAAACCTTTCAGTCAATGCTTAGATTGGGGTTTTGGGAAACTCAGGACACCATGAAAGCTATCTGGAACTAGGTATAGCTTTTGTTCTGGTATCAGATGCCCTAAATATCAAACCTGGGTTTGGGCAAATGGCAATTTTTCCTTGGCAAGCTTGTGTCCCTTTAAGGCTAAAAGCTTTAGGAAGTGGGTGCTGTCTTCCTGTGAAGCGGTCTGAGGAGAGCAAAGAAGCAAATCGTCCACATGTTGCAACAAAATAGAACTTCTGGGAACTTTACATTATCCAGATCAGCCTTGAGAATTTTTGAGAAATAAGAGCTCAGTAAAACCCTGAGTCATTACTGTCACGGTGAATTGTTTTTCTTCCAAGTGAAGGCAAAAACGATAGACAATAGTCCCTCTTCATCAACTGGAATACTAAAGAATGTACTTCATAAATCAAATTACAATAAAAAAATTTACATCCAGTGGGAATGGATGTTAGTGAAATATGAGGATTAGGAGCAACAGGGTGTGGAGGGATGACAATGTTGTTTACTGCTCTGAAGTCCTGAACAAACCTCCACCCTCGGCCCTTGGGTTTCTTCATTAGTAAAATAAGGGTATTGCAGGAACTATTACAAGAAATAATGAGTCTTTGAGACTTGTAATGTCCTATTATGGGTTTTATGCCATGAAAGGCTTCTTTACTTATAGCATGTTGATTAATTCTGGGAGAGGTTTTGAGGGATCTATTTGAATTGATGCACTGTGAATTTTGCCAATATCAGTTGGAGATTTTGCCTATAAGGGAGGTGGTTGTTGATTCAATAGGGACAAAGGATCAGTGTTTCCAGAATCAGCTCAGAGACAGAGCTGATAAAAGATGTCAGAGTCATTTAATTCATCTGGTTGGCTGCTTTGATAACTACTATCAAATTCCAAAATTATTTTCCCCTTTCAGGGGAGAGAAATTTTAGCATGATGCTTCTGTAAGAAGTCTCAGCCTAATATAAATGGATAGCGGCAGAGGAACTAAGGAGAAAAGAGTGTGTGTTTCTCAAAGGGCCTAAACGAAAGGGAATCAGTTCACAGGCAGGAACCTCTTGAGGTTCATTAAAGATGCCCACTGTTTGAACTGTATTAGTACTCCGAGGCAGGGGCTGCTTTATAGTAGTGGGGTTGAGCACCGAGAGGGTGGCTGCAGTGTCAGTTAGGATGAGAAGAGACCCATCCCAAATCTGAAGGAATGTTTCTCCAAGCTGATTAAGAGGGA
This sequence comes from Mesoplodon bidens, assembly GCF_964165515.1. Classification (NCBI taxonomy): domain Eukaryota; kingdom Metazoa; phylum Chordata; class Mammalia; order Artiodactyla; family Ziphiidae; genus Mesoplodon; species Mesoplodon bidens. Next base: position 810,605 of record NW_027671685.1, on the reverse strand, counting down.
GGATTGGGAAGAGCCCCTGTAGTTCCTTGGAGCCCCACAACTGGGAATTGGGAGGAAGTTGGAAAGCCTGGTTAGAGGGCTGATGGTGACTGAAGGGCTTGTATCTGTAACAATCTCTTTTCCAATGCCCTGGCTCTTTGCTCTAATAGCAGAAACTAGGAGGGTTTTTGTTTCATTTAGGGAACTTTATTTGCTGAAGTTTACGATTAAGAATTTTGGCAGTTTTCCTTTTAGGTGACTCATCTAGAGTGTGAGAGAGCTGGTTTGTAAGATTAACTAAATCTGGAGTGGACATCATTTCCTATTCCATCCTGTTCTTTTTTACTAGAAAGGAAAGACCCTGGTTCAGACCATTAATAAGCAGAGTTAAATCTACCTGGGTGGGATCAACATCTGAAGGAAGACCAGACTTTTCTTTAAAATAATCTGAAGTTGATTGTAATAGCTATGAACAGATTCATCAGATTTGTGTGTGTAAGCCTGAATTTTATTCCAGTCAATAGACTTTGGAAAAGCCCAAGGAATTGCCTGATGAAGTCACCTAGAAATTGCCTTGGCCTGACCATATAAGTTAGCAGGTTGCTCTCCTGCTTTTAATTCTAGAGACCTTTCAGGACTTTCCCAGTCAGCAATTTTCATCCAATGCTGGGCCTGGCCTTCACCAACAAGCATATGACCTAGCTGATGTAAGTCAGAGCACAAGATTGGTAAGATTGCTATATTAAATTCCTCAGCAAATCTGTGAGGATCTTTGGTTACTTTGGGACACTCTTTAACTATGGCTCGCAGTTCAGTTTTAGCCCAAGGAATATTTAAAATTAAGGGTTTAACTTCTGGATCCTCAGAAAGCTAAATTCTAAAGGGACAGGTTCTGATAGATTCAGAGAGAAATGGGATGAGGAGGTTTTCAGGGGAAAAGGGATGTTCAGAGAGGGAGTTAGTGTGGAGGAACTGAGGGTACAGAGGAGGAATTGGCAGTATAAAGGGGAAGGAAAAAGATGGCCCTGAAGGCAGGGCCTGAGCACAAGGTCCCAGAGGAGGGGAACAAGATGGCGCTAAAGGCAGAGCCTGAGACAAAGAGGCTGCAGAAGAAGAACGTGAGGCTTCAGAAGCTATTTTTTCCTTCTTTAATCATTTGTTTGCCTCAATTAATCTTAAAATCTTAGTTTGCAGAGAGGCAATTATAGGCCCCTAATAACATTTGGAAACCTCAGAATACCAATAAAAATAAGTGCTTTGCTCAGTTTTAGAAGTTTTATAGGTAAGGTTGTCCAGTGGGGTTTTAAGAAAGGTAAGTTTGGGGATTTCAAATGTTTCCCATAATTGCCTTTGGTCATTTCACAATATATACTTGTAGCAATCATCACATTGTACAACTTAAACTTACATGAAGTTATATGACAATTATATCTCAATAAAGTTGGAAAAACTATATAAGTTACATGTTTAAATGATAATTTGATATATTGGATTAAATAAAACAATTTAATATTAATTTTACCTGTTCTTTTTATGTTTTAAACATAAATATTAGAAAAATTTTAATTATACTCATGAAGAGTTTCCAGAAGAGCAGATAGAAGACCTTGACAAATCCTTTCTCCAAAAGAAGCAACTAAAAAACTGATCAATTACTAGAAACAACCATGTCAGAACTCTGGAAATTAACTAAAGGTACGCAAGTTGAGAAACATTTATTCAAGAAAAACTACTGAGACTCAGTAAGAACAATAGGGTCTGTGACATTTTAACTTGGAACTTGTTCCATCCTCAGTTTCCCCAACTCAGCAACATGGTATTATAGACCTTGCTGGTGCCAGAAGGGATTGATATGATTTGGAGTTCCAAGGAAAAGCCCCATGTCCACAGCTCTGTTAAAAACAATAGTGCTTGGTAGCAAACAGTCAAAGGCCAACACGGAAGCTGCCTAAGGCTGTAGTAACAATTGGGGCAAGCAACAGACCAGCCAGAAGTTTAAAATGAAGGGAATAAGACAGTTCAAATAAGGATATGAAAACTCTGACTTTTTCCTGCTGATTTGGAACGCTGTGCACATGGGTAGGCCTACATTCACACACAGGAAACACCAGAGAGGACCCCAGTCTACTGTTCATATCTGACTGACATTTAGACCCTGTGCAAGCAAGAAGTGAAAGCCCAGGCAGACTTGTTAACTCCCTGAATTTTGAATGCATTCCCTAACCCATACATAGATCACCTTTGCACTGAATGGAAGCCTAACCAACTCAAAGTGATAGAGTAGGATAATTAAATCATTATTTTGAATATCCCACTGGAGGATTGAAGACAGAGGGAGAATTTTAAGGGAGTCTGCAAGACTGTTGTAAGCTAATGACCGTGCAAGAAAAGAATCCAGTAACCTAGCAACAATCTACACTACTTGAAGGAAGACCAGGCACATTCAAGAACCAGGCACACTCAAGCCACAAGTCCTGATAATTAAAATGCAAGACAGTAGATATGGGTTCTGAATCTTGTTACATGAATTCAGGGAGTTAATAGTTCTTGAAGAGTAGCATTTCTGCATGTGGCCAAGGCAGGAATATACGTGAAAGGGGAAAAAAACTAGGTGAAAGGGGACATTATACTGAAACGTGATATAAAGTACCATATTTTAGTATATGTTACCACCCCTCTGCTAATATACATATGTTTAAATAGTACCATGACAGTCCCATTTAGACCATATAGGGCCAAAGGAGGAACTAATGATGTAAGCCTTGATGTCTACCAAAAAATGAGGAAGAAGGTGATCTTCTCCCTTCCCCACTTTTTCTTTGATTATAAAAACATAGCCTGCTTTTTTCTTGGGGCTGCTGTGCTCCCTTGCCTGCCCATTTGTATCTCTCACAAGCATCCTATGCTAATAAGCTCACTCTGCCTATCACTTTGCCTCACACAGAATTCTTTCTGCATTGAGATAAAAGAACCTGAGCTTCAATAAGTCCTGACACCAGGTGAGTAGTTTCAATTAAAAGACAGTGGGTGTGAGTCCTCTCCTAAGTTAGGGATCATGAGTTCAAGTCCCAATCTGAGTTTTGGCTGAGTTCGAGTCATATTCAAGAAGGAGTGCGGTTTCAGCAGCATTCAATCTGACTGACTACTAAGCTATGCTGACTCAAGGTAATCCCTAGGAAGCCAGAAATGACAACAACCCCAGGAGGTGGTATCAGAACAATATATTATCTAAAATGTCCAGTTTTCAACAACAACACAAATAAGATGTGCAGATAAACTGGAAAGTGTGGCTATACACAGGATAAAAAGGCAGTCAATAGAAACTGTCCCTAAGGAAGCCCAGATATTGGGTGCAATTCATAGAGACATCAAATAGGTATTAGAAATATGTTTAAAGAACTAAGTGAAACCATATTTAAAGAGTTAAATGAAAGCTTGACAAAAATTCACACACACACACACACACAACCAAATAGAAATTCTGGAGTTGAGAAGTAAAATAACTGAAATGAAAATTTTACTAGAGGGGCTCAACAGCACAATTGAGGCTGCAGAAGAAAGGATCAGCTGAATTTGGTGTAGATCAATGTAGATTATTCAATCTAAAGAACAGAAAGTTAAGGGATGAAAAAAAAATAATGAATGGAGTCTCACAGACTTGTAGGATACCATTCAGCATATCAACCAACGTGTAATGAAAGTCCCAGAGGAGAAGCAAGAGAAAAAAAGGGCAGAAAAAATATTTGAAGAAATAATGGTTGAAATTTCTCAATCTGATGAAAAACATGAATCTACACATCCAAGAAGTCAATGAAATTCAAAGAGGATATAATCAATGTTACAACACTTTGACACATCACTGTCAGACTGCCAAAGGACAAAGAGAGAACCTTGAAAGTATGTGGAGTATCTTTTGATGTGCTTTTCAGTCATTTGTATATCTTCCTTGGAAAAAATGTCTATTCAGATGCTTCACCCATTTTTAAATTGGGTTCTTTGCCTTTTTATTATTGAGTTGTAAGAGTTCTTTACATATTCTATATACAATGCCCTTATCAGATATATGATCTACCAATATCTTCTTCCATTCTGAGATTGCCTTTTCACTTTCTTGATAGTGTCCTTTGAAGCACAAATGCTTTTAGGTTTGATGAAGCCCAATTTATTTTCTTTTATTGCTTATTCTTTTGATATCATGTCTAAGGATATAATGCCAAATCTGAGATCCTGAAGATATACCCCCATGTTTTCTTTTAAGAGTGTTATAGATTTAGCTCTTAGCATTTAGGTCTTTGATACATTTTGTGTTAATTTTTGTATAAGTTATGAGGTAAAGGTCCAATTTTATTCTTTTACATGTGGTAATCTAGTTGTTCCAACATCACTTATTGAAAAAATTACTCTTTCTCTATTGAATGGCCTTGATGCCCTTGTCAAAAATCAGTTGAGTATGGACCTATGAGTTTCTGAATGCTCAGTTCTATTCTACTGTTTTAGATATCTACCTGTATGCCTTTACCCTTCCCCCATCTTCATTACCATTGCTTTGTAGTAAGTTTTATATGGAGAAATATGGATCCTCCAACTTTTTTTTCAGGCTTGTTTTGGCTATTCAAGGTTCCTTGCAATTCTACATGAATTATAGGATCAGCCTGTCAGTTTCTACAAAGAAACCAGCTGGGATTTTGATGCGGATTCCATTGCATCATTAGATTAATTTGGGGAGTACTGTCATCTTAACAATACTGTTCATCTTCTGATGAACATGGGATATTTTTCCATTTATTTAGACCCTCTAATTTCTTTCAATGATATTTTGTTATTTTCAGTATACAAGTCTTCCACTGTTTTTGTGAAATTTGCACCTAAGAATTTTATTCCTTTCAATGTTATCATAAATTGAACTGTTTTCTTATTTTCATTGTTAGATTATTCATTTAAAGTGCATAGAAATACAATTGATTTTTATTTATTGATCTTGTATCCTATGACCTTGCTGGACTCATTTATTAGTTTTAATAATGCTTTATTGGATTCCTTGAGATTTTCTGTACATAATTTCATGTCATCTGTGAATGGATATAGTTTTACTTCTTATTCAATACAGATGCCTTTTATAACTTTTTCCTGTCTAAATTGCCCTGACTAGAACATTCAGTACAATGCTGAAGGAAAATGATGTACACAGACATCCTTGTCTTGTTCCTGACATTAGGTAGAAATCATCCAGTCATTTACCATTCAGTATCATGTTAACCATGAATTTTCATTGGTGCTCTTTATCAGGCTGAGGATGCTTCCTTTATTCATAGTTTCCTTCTATTTATTTATTTATTTGTTTGTTTATTTATTTATTGTTGCATTTGGTCTTCACTCCTGCTCGCGGGCTTTCTCTAGCTGTGGCTAGTGGGGGTAACTCTTCATTGTGTTGTGCAGGCTTCTCATTGCGGTGTCTTCTCTTGTTGTGGAGCATGGGCTCTAGGCACATGACCTTCAGTAGTTGTGGCTCACGGGCCCTAGAGCGCAGGCTTAATGGTTATGGCGCATGGGCTTAGTTGCTCTACAGCATGTGGGATCTTCCCGGACCAGGACTGGAACCCATGTCTCCTGCATTGGCAGGCAGAATTTTAACCACTGCACCACAATGGAAGCTGTATTCATAGTTTCTTGAGTGCTTTTATCACATTGAATTTTGTCAAATGCCTGTGTCTACTGAAATGATTAAGTGGTTTCTATCCTTCATTCTATTGATATGATGCATACCCTTTTCTCCTCAAATAATTTGAAAAACAATTGCATAAAACAATAATTATAGTGCTCACTTCAGCAGCACGTATCCTGAAACAATTATAAAACATTGTGGGTCTCATAATGTTAAAGATATACTTTACATGAAAATAGCACAAAGGAGGGGGTAGGAAGAGAAACATATTTGAACAGTTTCTGCGTAATATTGGAATTAAGTTAACATTAATCTGAAATTGTTTTTTTAAGTTAAAATGCATATTTTATTCCTCACTTGAAAATATCTGTTTAACACAAAAGAAGAAAGTAAAAGAGGACAGAGGCACAAAAAAAGGTATGAGATATATCCAAAACAAATACAAGGAACACCCCACCCCCACCCCAGTCAAAGCCTCCGCCAGGCAGCACAGGTCCTGGCGGCCTGCGTGCTGCCCCCGACAAAGCCTCCTTTGGCCATGCAGGCACCAGTGGGCTGTGCGCCATCCCCCTCCAAAGCCTCCTTTGGCCATGCAGGTCCCAGTTGGTTGTGCCGTCCCCTGTGGCCATGCCCATGGAAGCCAGTGCCCCAGATGGCTTACACTAGCACACATGCTCCAGGCCAGCTTCAGGAGCAGAAGCTGGTGAGAGGAACACACGCAGAGGTGGGTCCGACAAAGCATGTCCAGAGACCTACCTAGAGGTCTTGGAGGGCCTCCTGGGGAGTCAGGGGTTGACTGTAGCTCTCTGTGGGGGCAAGGACAATAATAGCGGAGGCATCAGGGAAATTTTTACTTTTTAAAATTTTTTATCTTTTAATTTTATTTTTTACTTTTCTTTTTAAAATTCATTTATTTCTAACTTTTTGAGCATAATCATATAACACTTTTAATAAAGGCAAATAATATAAGGCAACAAGAGAAAGATAATTCAAAGAAACATACAGGAAAAAGCTTCCCAATGTTCTTATTTGCCTGAAGACATGATTCATCATCTCTGAATGAAACTGCTATTATTTGTGCTGATGTACGTGTGTTGAAATTTGGTTTCAGAAGAGCTCAGGCAGAAGTTTCCTGCAGAGTCTAGTCACATAGTGAAGATAGGATATCTAACTGGTTAACTCAAGTGAAAGTTATCAATAAACAAATTAGTCATATGGTCGACTCTGGAATCCTTTTTTTTTACAACTTTATTGGAGTATAATTGCTTCACAATGGTGTATTAGTTTCTGCTTTATAACAAAGTGAATCAGTTATACATATACATATGTTCCCATATCCCTTCCCTCTTGCGTCTCGCTCCCTCCCACCCTCCCTATCCCACCCCTCCAGGCGGTCACAAAGCACGGAGCTGATCTCCCTGTGCTATGCGGCTGCTACCCACTAGATATCTACCTTACGTTTGGTAGTGTATATATGTCCATGCCACTCTCTCACTTTGTCCCAGCTTACCCTTCTCCCTCCCCATATCCTCAAGTCCATTCTCAAGTAGGTCTGTGTCTTTATTCCTGTCTTACCCCTAGGTTCTTCATGACATTTTTTTTCTTAAATTCCATATATATGTGTTAGCATACGGTATTTGTCTTTCACTTTCTAACTTACTTCACTCTGTATGACAGACTCTAGGTCTATCCACCTCATTACAAATAGCTCAATTTCATTTCTTTTTATGGCTGAGTAATATTCCATTGTATATATGTGCCACATCTTCTTTATCCATTCATCAGATGATGGACACTTAGGTTGTTTCCATATCTGGGCTATTGTAAATAGAGCTGCAATGAACATTTTGGTACATGACTCTTTTTGAATTATGGTTTTCTCAGGGTATATGCCCAGTAGTGGGATTGCTGGGTCATATGGTAGTTCTATTTGTAGTTTTTTAAGGAACCTCCATACTGTTCTCCATAGTGGCTGTACCAATTCTCATTCCCACCAGCAGTGCAAGAGTGTTCCCTCTTCTCCACACCCTCTCCAGCATTTATTGTTTCTAGATGTTTTGATGATGGCCATTCTGACTGGTGTGAGATGATATCTCATTGTAGTTTTGATTTGCATTTCTCTAATGATTAATGATGTTGAGTATTCTTTCATGTGTTTGTTGGCAGTCTGTATATCTTCTGTGGAGAAATGTCTATTTAGGTCTTCTGCCCATTTTTGGATTGTGTTGTTTGTTTTTTTGTTATTGAGCTGCATGAGCTGCTTATAAATTTTGGAGATTAATCCTTTGTCAGTTGCTTCATTTGCAAATATTTTCTCCCATTCTGAGGGTTGTCTTTTGGTCTTGTTTATGGTTTCCTTTGCTCTGCAAAAGCTTTGAAGTTTCATTAGGTCCCATTTGTTTATTTTTGTTTTTATTTCCATTTCTCTAGGAGGTGGATCAAAAAGGATCTTGCTGTGATTTATGTCTTAGAGTGTTCTGCCTATGTTTTCCTCTAAGAGTTTGATAGTTTCTGGCCTTACATTTAGATCTTTAATCCATTTTGAGCTTATTTTTGTGTATGGTGTTAGAGAGTTAAGTGTTAAGACAGTTTTTAAGAGGGACCTCATAAAAATGGAAAAGAATTTCTCATTTGACGTAGATAATTTTTATGAAATTTGCCATGACTATCTTTTGAAATGGATTTTATTACTTGAAAATCTTTATTTTTTTTACCTAGAGTTTGATGAAGAGATGCTAAGTAATACTGAAGAATGGAAAGATAGTATTATGCACTTCAACAAATCAAATTGGAAGGTTAATTCTCAGTTATCAATTTTATGCCAACACATGTTCAGTATAGTGGGTCATAATGCTGATTATGAGAGTCTTTTTTCACTAAAGAATAGTAGTGGACAAAAGAATGAAATAAGGTACTTCCCTGGCTATCCAGTGGTTAAGACTTCCCCTTGCAATTCAAGGGATGCAGGTTCAAACCTTGGTCGGGGAGCTATGATCCTACAGGCCTTGCAGCCAAAAAAACAAAAAAACAAAAAGAGAAGCAGTATTGTAACAAATTCAATAAAGACTTTAAAAATGGTCCACATTAAAAAAACTTAAAAAAATGAAAGGTTATGTACAATTTAAATGGAACACAGATTATAACTGCTTTAAATGGATAAGCAAATTCTACAAAACCAGGAACTGTTGAGATCCAAACCATCAGGGAAACATAATTAAAGAGATGTAATTTAGATATGTAGACTTTGTTTCAGATAAATAATAAATTATTTTGTAGTAGAAGTATGTCCCATGTAAAGTTTCTCTTATTTTAATATATGTAGTTGATTCTCGTTATTTGCAGGAATTAGGTTTTATAACGTTGCTGAAAACACTGAATTGGTGACTAGTTACTCATCACTCCTAGGAGAAATAAGGTTGGGTTTCTGTGAGCCTCTGGTTCACAATACTTTCATCAGCCAATCAGCCCATAATTTTTGAAATGTGGTTTTCTGTTTACAAATACCTCATCTAGGGCTTCCCTGCTAGTGCAGTGGTTGAGAGTCTGCCTGCCGATGCAGGGGACATGGGTTCGTGCCCTGGTTTGGGAGGATCCCACATGCTGCAGAGCGGCTGGGCCCATGAGCCATAGCCGCTGGGCCTGCGCGTCCGGAGCCTGTGCTCCACAACGGGAGAGGCCACAACATTGAGAGGCCGGCGTACAGCAAAAACAAGCAAACAAACAAAAACAAACATAAACTAACAAACCTTATCTAATATACCTTGTTGATTCATTAACATTCACCTCATGACCAAAAGCACTATTACTCATGTCTGAATAAAGCTTATCTAACATTCATATTTTCTCCATAAGGTGCATGATAACTTTCTTGCTTTTAGAAACACTACATAGCACTTCAGCACTACACTTAGTGGCCATTTTAAACAGGGAAGCCGCCAAGAAAAAGCACAAAAATGTACTATTAAATAGACTGTGAAAAAGGCACTTCTTTTCAATATGAGAACAGGAAAAGAAGGCAGAGCATTGCCTTGCTTGACTTCAGCTGGGAATGTACACATTGAGAAATTTATTGCTGCTGTGCTCATGCCCATGAATAAGCATGAAGGCACTATGAGTATTGATTTGGGGGGTTACAAATAAATTTTAATGAGTAGCTGAATCCATCAATAATGAGGATTGGTTATATATAAGTATTAATTGGTATGGACCTATTTCCACAATACATTGAGAAGAAAAGTTACAACATGAAACGTAACTAAAACTTTGGAAGCATTCCCTTTACAAACAAGAATAAGGCAAGGATGCCCCTTATTGTTGCTTCTAGGAGAGAGAAGGTGGTGAAACAGAATAAAGAACATAGCCCTTTGGGTCCAGGAAAAAACTCTCACTGGTGGTGAACTGGGATGAAGTTCAGATGGAGGTGAAACATCGGCTTATGCAATAGCTGGAGGCACTTCAATAGTATGGGGACAATTGCAGTTGCAAGAGTTATTGAGTTGTTTACCTTTGGTCGGTTGTTTTAAAAGCTCTGAAAAAGGAAACTGAGAAGATCAGGTCAGCCAGCTGTCAACTTAAGGCACACTATTGACTCAGCTGTCTCCTGTAGCCACAGGGAAGACTGTGTTGAAAATTAGACCCAGGGCAACAGAGCTACAAAGTAAACTGAGTGCATAGCCTAAATGGTCTCCTAGGCTAAAGTTCAGAACTCTGAGAAGCACGTCTCTAGTGTATTTAATATATTGTCCTTCCAGTCTACTCTCAAACCTTTATTTCAATATATACGTTTCCCCGAAAACATGTGGTGTAGTTGCAGTTTTAAAATATCTGCCTAAATGATATTGTTTTATAAATCACATTTTCTTCTTCATTCAGCATTAACTTTTTAGGTCTATTTAGATTGCTATATGTCAATTTAGCATAAATTTAGCAAAATTGTTCATTGCTTTTAACTAATGTGTAGTATATATCCATTTTACTTATATCCATTCCCCTAGTTGAGTCCTAAGGAGATGAAAGCCAATAAGAAATTATCTGTGATAAGAAATGATTGGGACCTTCAGAATTGTGAATTCTGATACAAAATTTCAGTTCTTTTTGTTTCTGTGCTGTACCCACACTCTGGTATTCTCAAAATTTTAAGCCTATTCCTCATAAAAGCTACCTAGTCTTTGGAGAATCAAGGAGAAGTCTGTGTCAATACTTGGTACAAAATGTTATGAAGCAAGGACAGCAACTGCAGATGAGATGGTATAAGGGAACTGAGGGATAGAGCCAGGAATGGGAATTTAGAGTGAGAGGTGGCAGGAAGCCACCAGAGAAGTTAACACCTCTATAGAAATCATCAGAATACTCTGAAGGATACTGTACTTCCTACAATTACATGAAATAGGAACTTGATATTTATACATTAAAATAAAAGGTAACCCCAGAAGATTTGGAGACAAATATATATTACATGTTTTCATATGCTTATGTAGGGTTCTACGATATTCATAGGAAATTTAGAACTTAGGTATTTACTTAGGCAAATATATTTTCCCTTCAGTGGTTTCACTGGATGGTTGATAGTTGAGACTATTGGTAGCAGGTGTTGAGAAACTAATTTATTAACCTAGTTCCAAAGCCCTTTCATTAGAGGTAGTGAAAATTGACAAGGAGATTGGAAAGATCAGCTTATCCTATTCCCAAAAGAACCTCTGAATTAAATCACTCCTGGCACCCCTCCATTCCCCACCTTTGATACACTGCAAAGTGCACTGTGTATCAGGGAATGTTTCTGGCACTGTTTGATGATTGGATCCTGCTTCATGGTGTGCTGTGTGAATCTCCTCACAACCAGTCTCAGGAAATATTGGAGAAACCTGGGATGTTGACCATCTTAGGCAGCATGGGATGCATGGGAGACCCTTTGTGACTTGCTGTTGAACAGTGAATAAGGCACCCTGGGACCTTTGATGACCTTGATGTGCTGGAGATAAACTGAGTCATTGTTTCATCATGAGGAGTCCTTGATGATATATCACCTTGAAAAGTGCTTTTTTTAAGACAAACTCCTTTGATCTTGCTGAAAGATGAACTCAGCCTGGTTTCCCTAATGACTAAGTAAAGTAAGTTGCTTTGTACTTTGCTGTATGAGTTGAAGCAGCCAGTAGAGTGGGTTAAACACAAGAGCTTTGGAGCAAGTAAGTCCTGAGATTGAATCTCGGTTCTGGTACTTGATAACTTGACTGCAAGCAAGTAACCAATGATCACTTTACAGTGTTGTTTAGATTATTAAATGAGATCATGTATACAAAGTAGTTAGCACATCATGAGTATTTAATTGATAGCTAAAAACACAAAAAAATCTAATTAAATACAGATTAGTAATTATCAGTATTAGCAACTTAGAAATTATAAACCCATAAAGGTTTATACCTTTGTAACGGTTTCTCCATATAGCTGACAATCTTTTTTTAAACATAATTTACACAAAAATTTAGACTTTTACTCTGGAACTCTGCTTTCAGAGATGACTGTTTCCTATGTCTGAAGTTAAACTTGTAGAATATCTGTGCTCGAATATATTATAAGAATGTTACTCTGGTTGCTCTTCAAAGCTAAGATTTTCTTTATATATGGTTTAACTTAAGGTTTTCTTAGACATACTTGTTCTTGGGTTGAGATGAAGTTACCAGATTAGACAGTTTTTCTGGTGTTAGTAGTAGATTCTGAGAAATTAGACAGACTTTTTATTAAGTCCTCTGACACAAAGTATTCATTTTCCAGGTAACTGACTTAATAGAAAGGGTTAAGGTGCCAGGTAAGATTATTAAGCTAACTGGCCCAGGGATTCTGGGAGTAAATTTCAACCTTTGATTTAATCCAACTTAACCCAACTGAGCAAAACAACCAAAAGCAGCTTCCATAAACAACCTACAAATATGTACTGGGTTGTAGCCACTGAGATACCAAAGATAATATAAATCAGGTCCTTGTCTCCAGTCAAAGCACATAAGCCACAGAGAGTAAATAGGAGCACCATACATGTTGACCTCCTCCTGATCATGACACACTTTCAAATATTAGACCTTAATATTTAAGTGGCAGACAAACTTAAATATTCAAAATGACACTAAAGTAAGATAGCAGCAACTACAAAGCAGACTCCACTACTGGGTAACGTTGTTTTGTGATGTCTATAAATCCCTCTGTAGGGGGCCTTTCCACTTGGCTGTCTTTTAACTTTATATTGTGGTTAGAGCAAAACTGTGCACTGTCCTGAACACATTCTCTTTTAGCCTCACAAGACAAAGATCCTTCATGTGCCAGGATAAAATGGGAACTTTTCTTTGCTGCCAGCTTAATTTATGCCTCTATGTGCCTCAAGCTGAGTCCCACTTTACCTTGCAAGATGGCCCAGTCTACTCAGCTAAACATTCCAACTGATAGGTGTCCCTGAAATAGTAGGTGTAATCAACTGTAGAACCAATACATTTCACACTATGGGCAAAATTGGTCATCATATTTTGGTGGTTCCAGGCACACCAGTGTGCCTTGGCCAACTGATTAAGGACCTCATCTCTAACCAGAGTAGTCAAGAGCAGGGAGATGGGTGGGAACTCATGTAGTCAGAGATAGCATCTTAGAGACAGACCTCAAAGGATGGGTAAGATTTACAATTGTAGATGCATAAATGGTGGCTATTCCAGGTGAGGAGAATAACGTCTGTTTCATTTACAGCATAAAGGATTTTCACTTCCAATTTTCCAATTATCTTTTCAACTTCACTTCTTCACTTCTTAACATGGGGTACAATCTCCATAACAATTCAATTTATCCAAAGTAGGTGGCACAAGTTTTCTACAATATTAGATCATGAAATGACAGGGCCCTCCTTTCACCTAACAAGGTACAAGGTACAAACCCACATGCTATTGGATTTATGCCTGCAAGAGTCCAACCGTGCCCTCCCAAATCTGATTTCTGACTTTCTCTTTTATCCATTGAATGTTTGTCAGAACACAAAATCCCCTTGACACTTTTCAGGACCAACCCTACCTGACTCCTTCCCAGCATTTGTTACTGTCAGCCTTTCCCTCATTTAAACCCTTCTCTCGCTTACTCTGACACCAAACTCTTGGTTCTCCTCTCCTGATCATTCCTTCTCAGGCTCTTTTCCTCTGTCCCTTAAGTGCTCCCCAGGGCTCAGATTTTGGCCCTCTTCTCTCTTCTCACTCTACACGCTCACAAAGGGAAACTGTCTGGCGATCCTTAGAACTGTGAAATACCTTATTTGAGGTAAGCAAGCCCCTTAACGGGGCTCACTAGCTCTCAGACATTACTCTGCATTGGTTAAATAAAACTGACTCACAGGAATAAATAATGGGGAAAAGTTTGTTAGGGAAACTTCCAGCTACCGAATCTGCCCAAGAGGCAGGGACCACAAAAGGAAAAATTTTGTAAGGAGTCTCAACTGAAACTTATTTTTTTGTTTTTATCAGGAACACAGGCCTTAAAAAGATAAGCACCTCTGAGCTTGTTTCCTAAGACATCTTATTTATCAGAATCCATTTTTAGACAGGACGTTCCAAGCGGGCTGGACTACACAATCGCGTTCACTGAGCTAACCCCAGCACCAGCCTGGGCCTAGCACCGAGCCGGTTAGGGGTTTGTCTATTGCACGGTGGCTCTGCCTGACAGTTCAGCCGTGCTGCGGCCCACTGGGGCGGGAGAGCAGGAAACGGAGCCAAGGTTGGCTCTGCTGAGAGGTGCTGCACTCAGAATAACTCCTCGAGTAGCAGCAGACACGTGCCACAGGCTTAAGTCGTCTCCTTCTGACTTCACCCAGGTTCTCCCGCAATGAAAACAATCTAAGGAGTCGCCTCAACCACCGCACATCTCGGGGCCGGGACTGCTCTGCCCACGCAGCAGTGTGGTGGAGGACCGGGAGCAGCCCTGACGTCACACTGGGCCCCGCCCCTTAGGGGAGGGGCGTGAGCGCGGGAGCTCTGTTACATAGGCGCCTTCCTCCTATATAAGTGGTGCTAGAGGCCGACGGTGGGGTTGTGGGGAGAGGGTTTTGCTGCCATTTTGTAGGGTGTTTGTCGCAGCGACAGGGAGAGAAGATGGCGCTTTGGTGACAGTTATTGGCCAAAGGGCCTTTTGCTTTTGAGGAGGTAAGGTTTCGGATAGGGTGTTCTGGGCTGGGCGGTTTCCCAGTCTTTTAGGTTTCGAAAGCCAGGTGTCAGAAAAACGACGGGATTCGGGGCCTCGGCGACCAGGGTTTCTTCGGGGCACAGCTCTGCTCGTGGCATTTGAAACCTAAAGTTGCCCCGGTGTCATGGTAGATTTAAAATCCAAGGGCGGAAAGGCCTCGGCTCTGCCGCTGACTCGTCTCAGAGAGGCCAGGCCACTCGTATCACGGCTCCTTAGGCCCGTGACTCATCCCGCCGATCAGAGTGAGACCCTGCGAGAGCCTCCTGGGGCAAGTGTTGTCCTAGATCAAGCCTTATTCTGGGTCCCTGGCCTCGGCCGTTTGTAGCATTCTGGGATTTTCCGAGGTCAGACTTCTGCCTCTGAGTACGCCAAAGGCCCTGGCCAGGTGCCCTGGTGGAGAGGCGGGGGGTGGGGACTGGGCATCCGAGGAACTGCTAGTTTGTGAGTCCAGGTGGTGGAATTTAGCTCGTGTTTCTGAGAGGTAAATACGGAGAGGCTCATCCTTTGTGTGAATTGTTTTTTTCCTAAAGTGGAGCATAGTATTGTTGCATCAGATGTGCATTTCTGATACTTTTGGATCACCCTGTCCTTGATTACTTAAGTAACCATGAAATGCTTATACTATTCTTAGCAAACAGTGCTCCAAACTGACCACGTCAACCACCTGGTCTTATTTTATAGGAATCTTTGTATGATTGTGCTCCATACATACACCCACAGGCTTCTTGTTATCCATTACATACAGTACTCTTGGAGCCATCTAATCATAACTTTAACCTATATAGATATTTTTATATAGATAACGTCAAATTGTCGGGTAATATAGGGTGTTAAAGGTCAGTAGAGAATCAGGTTTCTAAGATGGATATAAACATCTGATGTTTATTGTATCTGATGTTTTTATTGAAGGATGTCCGATGATTCTAACATGTAGGATTCTT
Source organism: Mesoplodon bidens (assembly GCF_964165515.1). NCBI lineage: Eukaryota > Metazoa > Chordata > Mammalia > Artiodactyla > Ziphiidae > Mesoplodon > Mesoplodon bidens. Next base: position 794,825 of record NW_027671685.1, on the reverse strand, counting down.
TGTTAATAAGAAATAGTGTGATAATTCTAGATAGTTTTTCTTTTTTTTTTTTTGTATGCGAAGGAACCTAATCTGTATAACCTGGATCTTGGATTCTTCTCTTGGCCTCCTGAGAAAATATTTCTGAACAGTAGTGGTGGTGGTGGGGAACGGCTTCCTATCAGCTGAATTAAATTTAAAGTAATGAACTTGGCTAGAGAAATAAAACCTTTGGCTCTCCCAAGATGCTTATTTTAATATTTGCATATTGATAACTGTGGTTATTTAAGAATTCTGCCTTGGTGAGCTAGTTATGGCCTACTGATAGTAGAAGGAAAAAACAAAACTGAAGCAGACACACATGTTTTGCAAAAAATGCATTGTAATAATCATGGTAATAAACCTCAGTCATCAGATGTTGTAATTTTGCTTGCTATGTTTTAAGAATGCTTGACTAAACAATTTTAAAGAGTTCCTATGTGGTTAAAATACAATTTGGGTAATTGAAGGGTTAGAAGAATTCCACTAGAAATATAATTTTTTTTGATGGCTTTTCTGATGGTCTTTTGGCTCAGGTTAATTTGTAATGTCATTTATTTCAGTTTCCCATATTCAAATGACTATGTAAATCAGAATGCTCACTTATCAATTTCCAGTGAGAACCCTGACTAGAGTTTTAGGATTTTTGTTGGACCTAAGAATCAACAAGAGAAGTGAGTTAAAAGATCTAAATATTTGGTGGCTTCGGTCCCTGATGGCATGATACCTACATTTTCTTAGGGAATACCTCCCAGGAGATGCCTCATTTTAAAGTCTTTTAATTCACTTGAAATCTTTTAAATTTTTTACTTGAATTTGTTTGCTTGTTACTGAGTCATTTGGGCTAACTGAAGGAGGTTAACTAAGTTGGTTTTGCTCCATTTTACCTGTTTTCAGCTCCTTGCTGAGTTGTGAACCTCACCCTCTTCAACAGTTTGGACATCACTGTTAAAAACTTAACTGCTTTGTGAAAGAATTAAGATTTGAAGAGGCAGATAGGGATGACATTGTTAGAACACAGATCCTGATCCTGAATGGAACCTGTGAGAATATAGATGGAGTCAAGGAATTGTCACAATTATCTGATTTCAGTGTGACCATATTCATCCTTATAGGTTCATTTCTTTAGTCACCCCAGATCTACAACAAATGTGTTTAATTTTAAGAATGGTTGCAGGATGATCTGAAAATAAACAGTCATCTCCTATATTCTATCCCTAAGTGTTTCTCTGACTTCAGTTATTTGTATCACAGTATTTCAACAAAGCTGCATGACACTTGTGATATTTGTTTTAAATTAGTTCACATTTAAAGTTAACATCAATAACTTAATAATTTGATTATATCAATAACTTAAGAGCTTAGTAATAATTTACCACAGAAAGAAGGTAATGATAAAAATAAAACCAAAAAAGTTATTAATTTCTAGCTAGATATGTTGTCTACTGAAGGCTGTAAGCCTGAATCCTGACTCTTTTTTTTTTCAATGGCAGTAGCAAGTGTTAGTTGAAGATATGCACCAAGCTGAGAATTTATCCTGAAGAATGGAAAGAAAATGTATTAAGGTTTCACAGTGTTATCATTTAGTACTAGGTGTATATGTCACTTAGAATCATCTGACATACCAGTGGGATAGTGCCTCCATGCATTATCCCTACGAACCATTACCATTATCTACGAAGATTTTAGGAACCTTTACCCATGAAGATTTTAGAACCTGTATGACCCCATGTGCTGGTTTTTTTCTATTTAATTAATATTAATGTGAAATATTTTATTTACTAAATATAACCGTCTATAAATTCCACAACTCACTTTTCATTTCCATTAACAGATGAGGCATTCCAGAAGAACTCACTGCCCTGACTGGGATAACAGAGAAAACTGGGGACATGAAAGCTACAGTGGAAGTCACAAACGGAAGAGGAGATCCCACAGTAGTACACAAGAGAACAGACATTGTAAACCACATCACCAGCTTAAAGAATCTTATTGGTAAATTACTCTTGAACTAGTACCATTTTAACACTAATAGTTGTAATGACTTGTCATTAGCTTATATAGCTTTCATCTGTCAGATTATTTTATAAATCAGTCAACAAATACTCATTCAGAAAATATTTACTGAGTGCCTATTATATGCTAGACACTGCTCTGAAGAGAACAGAGTTCCTACTCTCACATATCTGTGTCCATTTGGGAGCTGTAGGAGATAGTTGATGGAGTCCCAGCTGCCAGTAATATAGTTGTGGGAAATGAGACACACAAAAGTTAAGTAAGTGATTAAAGGACCAGTGAGTGCCTTTAACTTGTATGTAGTAGGGAGAGCTGTACATTGGGGCACTTATTTAGGGTTCCACAAATGAGAGCTAATGAAGGGTGGGGAAGGGTTCATCCAGATGAGAAAAATAGCATGTGGTGTGTGAGAATGTTAAAGTGTGTTGGGGATTAGTTGCTTATACTGTATTCTACAGGTTATATTTGTAGATAAGGCCAGTGGATATGTTTGGGATTTTTAGAAGCTTGGCTGTTGTAAGAAGGGCCTCAATAAAAATTTCCAATGGCATGTGTCCTGTTCTGTTGTATTCTTACCAGTGTAAAATTTGGAGGTACTACGTTTATATAGAATTGAAGGAATTTTTCAAGTTCCTAAATGATTAAACAAAGCCTAGGTGAATAGAGTTTCTTTCATTCTGTCCTCTGTTAATTTCCCTTTCTCATTTGTTTTTGGTGGTTCTATGTTTTCTCCTTGTTTTGTGCAGATGTTCCACTGGGACTGTTTGCCAGATTGCTTTCTAAATTAGTCAAATGGGGTTTCTTTAAAAAACAGTATGTCATTTTTTTCCTTCTCCATGCCAAAACTGACTTGTTCTGTAGAACAGTGAGCTTGTTAATCAGTGCGGGCTAATCATTCTTCACATACTATCATATGGAGGGAAGAGGGAGAATCTATGCTGGGATTTCAATGACCTGAGCTAATTAATGTATTATACAAGAATATCTGTACCCTATATTAAGATAACTACAAAATACTCTGTAAGGCTTAACATATACTACTAACCATTCATGGATTTATTATGCATTGTATGTGTCGAAAGGAAGTGATATGAATGATGAACAGTTATTCATATTCATAATTAACCACATAAAGATGATACTGAGTCAGTGCAATAACCACTAGGCCAATAGTTTCTTCTTTGATATTGGCACCAGAGATGTCTGGTGGTAATTGCTCTCCGTAATCTGGAGTAATCTAATAGTCTTTTTCAAGATTCAAAACTTTATAACAGTGTTTTTTGTAAAATTATTGGAAAAAAATGAAAAATACAGAAGCATATAAAGAAGGTGCTCTTGGTAGGATGCTAGTCCCCCATTTGGATGTAAAGTTATTTCTTATTATTTCTTCTGAAAAATACCTTTGTATACAAATCTTTGCCTCTGAATATTTCCTGAAAATAGGTTCTAAGAAGGGACAGTTTCAAGTGAAAGGGTGTGAACTCTTATAAGGCTCTTGCTACATATTCACATATTTTTCCACATATTTTTCTAGAAAGTTTGTACCAAGTTACACTCCCTACGACATGCTGTCACCAGTCTTGCCTATTTTGAAACGCCAAGAATAGTGTTTTCTTTTCATTTGAATTTTTAAATTTCTGCTGAATTTGTCCTCTGTCATGTGCTTATTGAACACTTGAATATTTTTTTAATTGAAGTCTAGTTGATTGTGAATATTATTTTTATATTCTTAGCCTATTTTTTCTATTAGAGTATATTTTTCTTATGATTTATCAGTGCGTTTATTGTATATCAATTATCTTACCTTTTTTCCTATATATTTCAGAGTGTCTTTTCTTTCTGATTTGTAAGTAGCCTGTGAATTGCTCCCTTCCTACAGGCTTAACCAATTAATTCTACACAGGAAGACTGATGTGGCTGTGAACACTGTGAACACATTTTATATCTTTAAATGTCTTGTTGTAACAAGACATTTAGAGTATCAAGCCTTAAACCAGTGATTCTCAAACTTTAGTGTGAATAGAATCACTTTGGAGGTATGTTTAAAATGCATATTACCAGATTATTCAGTGAATCTGACCTGGGGTCCAGGGGTCTTCATTTTTAAAAATTTAGTATTTTGATATTGTTAATAAACAGACCACCCTTTGAGAAACACTGTTTTAAGCCCTTTAGCCTGGCATGCAAGATTTTGGAAGATCTGTTCCCAGCTTATTTATTTGCCTATGTTCCCCTATGTGAAAATTGCTCTTGCTGAAATTGTCTAATTACTATTTCCTAAATAACATGTAGACAAACTCATCTCTAAACCATTCTGGCTAAAAGTACTCTATAAATGTAACGTGGTAATATGCCATTTTTCTTTCCTGGCATTTCTTCTACTACCTACTTTGTCCAAATCCTGATGTCCCTATAAGATTCAACTCTTCCCTTCTTTTTCATGAAATCTTCTCTGATCATTTTAAGCATTTTGAGTTTTTTCTCCTAAGCACTCATATCCAGGCTTTTGGCATTTCCTGCATTGTTGAGTTTTGTTTTATTTTTGTGTGAGTAATCTCAAATTGAACAGTTATTTGTTGGCAGGGATTTTGCCTTATATATTTTTTATCTTCCACAGGACCTGTGTGGAAATAAAAACGAAAGCCCATAGCCTCATTAGTCTTGGCTGTTTTAAAGAACTACAGTGAAATATTCACTGGACATTCAGTGAATATTTTTAGAAATTAAATCAGTCTGTTCATCCTGTTCACTCTGTCCATATAGCCTTTATAATTCTGTAGATTTTGTTTATATAATCTCTAAGCCTTGGTTGTTGTAGGTTGAAGAGGTCCTCATTTTTTAGTTTATCCTCATAGTATTACTTCACTCCATATTTGTTATTCTATAGATTATTATGGATTATCAGCAGCTCTAATTTCATGCACTAGTCCAACTAAGGATTATTATTGTTAGAGTTTTCTGATACATTTTAGACTTTTATGGGAAGGATGCCTTACAGAATTAAACACATGCCCTTTAGAGTATGGTAATTTCTAGTTTGACATATTGTAGATCTCTCCCTTAACGGTTCCAAGCAACTGATCAGATCCTGACTTAGACCCAGATTTAGACCCTAATATCCTGAGTTGTTTCTCCAATGGCTAGAACTTAAGGCTGACACTGGGGAAAGGGGGTTTCTGCATCTTCCCAGCCTGGATTTGATGCCAGCCCTGTTGAGTAGCAGTTTTAGAGATGCTTCTTTATTTTTGCATAAAGCAGCCTCCTGAGAAAAAGAATGAGAACATATTCTGGGAAAAAGAACGAGGTTAGTGAGGGCAGTCTAGTTAACATCTGTCACTCCATTGTTTCTCAGGATTATTTTAGCTGGTGTGTCTGACTGGGCAGGTGTCCCCTCTCTCCCTCAGTGCTCCACGTGCATCCCTCTTGAAGCTTCACACTGTTGAAAACGATACTCATCCCAGGTAGAGACAGGGACGGGAAACTGGGCCAATTGACTCTGTCTTTTTCTTTCCATCAAATCAAGGCTGCTTAACTGGAATCCACTGACTTCCTGAGGTCCATGATCTCTGAAATTCCTTGCCAAGTTTTGTTTACGCATTTGTGTGTTTCTTAGGGGAGAGGGTCCATACCTCTCAATCAGATTTTCAAAGGGATCTGTAGATTCAGCAGTTAAGCACTATGGGGCTTACCTGGTGGCACAGTGGTTGACAGTCCGCCTGCTGATGCAGGGGACGCAGGTTCGTTCCCCGGTCAGGGAGGATCCCACATGCTGCGGAGTGGCTAGGCCCATGAGCCATGGCTGCTGGGCCTGCGCATCCGGAGCCTGTGCTCCACAACGGGAGAGGCCACAACAGTGAGAGGCCCGCGTACCGCAAAAAAAATAAAAATAATAAAAAAACGAAGTTAAGCACTATGGCACCAGATGATGTTTTCCCTGAATTCTTGTTTATTCCACAAGCAGGAGTGACAGGAAGTTCAAAATGCAAAGGGAAGTAGGGGTTTGGGAAATCCTAAGCAAGCAATTACAAGAACCTTTTCTCATTTGAGGGGGATATATTTTAGATATTTTTGGCACATGAAGCAGCCTTCAAAAGTTGTGCTGCCTGTTTCTCAGAAATATACAGGAAGCTCGAAATAGAGGAGAGGAGATGGAATAGGTGGTGTGTGTAATAATACTGGCACATACAATACGATTTAGAATGTGCTCTACAACCATGGGAAATCATTTTCCTTCTATGGATCTCAGTGTAGTCATCTGTAAAATGAAAGGCCTGAAATATATTTAAGATTCCTTTTAGCTATAATACACCTGTCGTGAAAGAACTCTGCGTGCCAGAGATACCTAACTTACATTAAGAAGGAAAGGAATCCTGTTTTGCCTGCCTCATGTTGTGTGTGGCTCTGAAAAAGGAAGAGAGCTTAGTTACAGATGCATATATCATAAGATTGATGAATTTCAGAAGAGCAGTTTTGTGAATTTTTGGTCTTAACTTTCACCAGAAGGTAAAGGGACACTTAATCAAGTAAACACTGAATATGTTGAATGATTTGACCCAAGGTTTGTTCCTTCATAGCAGTATATATTAATAGAGATATATGTACCCATTTGCTTTTTGGTTAAAGTAAAATTATTTAAGTTTTGTGAGTTAAATATAAATTCTAGTTCATCAATTTGTATTTTTTTCTTTTATTGAGTTAGCTGTTTAAACCAGGAATTCTTGAGAGAATGTTTTATTTTAACCACGTTAAAGTGTGGTTAAACATTAAAACGTTCTAGAATGAAGAGAATAATTTTAAATCCTTTAATGTGTTTGCAGTCATTATTTAGGAGCAAGGTTCTTGAATGAGAGATATTATCGGGACCGGAGATACATTGATGAATACAGAAATGACTACTGCAAAAGATATGTTCCTAACATTGATGAATACAGAAATGACTACCGCAAAAGATATGTTCCTAACATGGATGAATACAGAAATGACTACCACAAAAGATATGTTCCTAACATGGATGAATACAGAAATGACTACTGCAAAAGATATGTTCCTAACATGGATGAATACAGAAATGACTACTGCAAAAGATACGTTCCTAACATGGATGAATACAGAAATGACTACTGCAAAAGATATGTTCCTAGACGTTATCACAGAGACATTGAAAGCAGTTATCGAATCCACTGCAGTAAATCTTCAGTCCGAAGCTGGAGAAGCAGTCCTAAAAGGAAGCATAATAGACACTGTTCAAGTAATCAGTCACGTTCGGCATGATTGATTTTGTTTTCATTTTGGTTGGATACTTATTTGTGTGTAAAAGCTCTTACTGAGCCAATAAGTTTGAAAAAGTTTATAATACTATATGAATATAATTGTGTTTATATTACTTGAATCCTTAAAGAAAACTTCCAAATTCTTACAACTAATCTGCATTTATTAGTTAGTCCTCATTTGCCCACATTTACTCATTTTCTGCAGACCAGATCATGAAGTTCTTGATTTTAATGTTAAAAATATTTTTATCTTTTATAACATAATCATACGAAAAGATGAAGCACCCATCTTTTCTTTCATCTTAAACATTTTTTACTTTAAAAGAAACCCCTTTTCCAGTACTTGGAGACAAATGTAGAAAGTTGCACTGGCGGATACTTACCCTGTGTATAGCACAATCTGTAATTAGTTCCATTGGAGTTCTGAAAGTGGGTGCTGAAGGGGAAATTATTGTCCAGAAAGCCTGCCCTTTTTTTTACACTCATGAATCTTCACTTGTTTGCAGTAAACTATGAATTATTATTTTCCTCCCCAAGTTTTCTTCACTAGAACTCTCATTGATTAGATCAAACGTTGACATGAGCATTTATTTTCCCCTTTTATTTTAATAAATATGTTTAAAAATATTGCTAAGTATCAATTTGAACTAATCTTGACATTTTAAAACATTTTCCTGACATACTAGGTATCGCAACTCACTGCATAGGCTATTTTATAACGAGATTAATAGATCATGACATTGCATTCTTTAAATTTCAGACTTCAATTAAGTCAGTATTTTAGAGACAATTGTGTTGTTTATTCTATTGCCACTTTAAGTATCTTATCTGAAAATCTTGCCATGTTTTTCTTCTGTAACATAAACTGTGTCCTGTGAATTTCTGGGGACTGAATTTGAAATTGCTCATGCCAACTGTTTGTGGCCTGGTTCTTATCTGAATGCCTGAATATCTCCCCGCTGAATGAATTGCATATTCTGCCCTGAATTCACTCTGCTATATTGATTGGCTGGACGATCTTGGTGCTGCCCACTTGCCGTTCCAGAAGAGCCACCAAAGGAAAAGATCCAGGAGTATAGAAGATGATGAAGAGGGTCACCTTATCTGTCAAAGTGGAGACGTTCTAAAAGCAAGATGTATAGAATATTTTTCAACACTTTTTAAAGTTTGCAGACAGAATCTTTTTAAGAATAGTTTGTCAGCGGGGGTCTAAAGAACTCTTCATTGCTTTTTGGTTTTGTTTTTTGTGGGTTTGTCTGTTGTTCTTTTGTATTTCTTCCTTTCTATAGAGTTTAAATATTTCTACTCTAAAGTTCCAAAATAATCAGTGGAATTTGAGATTAGAGCAAGAAAGATAGCTCTATCTAAATTATTTTTGTAGCAGCTGAAAATAAAATAATTTGAGTGCTGGAACCTTAATTATGCTTTAATAGAGAGCATTTGAAAAAATTCCACACTTAAGCATTCATTATTTGAATAACTGATAATTTGTACTTATGTACTTACACTTCTTTCTCCCCCCTCACTTTAGATGAAATCGTGAACACTTTGGGAGAAGGGGCCTTTGACAGAGTTGTAGAGTGCATTGATCATGGCATGTAAGTTTGTTGTTTTTCTTTTTTGAACATTCTGATATTTTTGGTGGAGAAGGATCCATAATTTAGATGAAATGGAATTTAAGTGGTAGCTATGTGTTTTCCTGGGAGGTATAAGTATTCAAAAGTTCTTGAACTGTGTATGATTTATTTACTATAAGTATGGATTTTGACCAAGAATGCTGAAAATTTTTATCAGATGGAGTTCATTGAAATTAATGTCAGTGTTCAAGTGAAGACTTTCCCAGAACTTATGTCCTTAGCTTTCTATAAGAGATTTGGAGTGCTTTACCCTACTTTTGAATTGCAGAGACAATAAATTAGCATGTCTAATCTTCTTGGTTCAAAAACTTTTATTTCCAAAGGATAATATTTGCACGTTAGGGTTAGCTTCTCAAACTATAAATAAATTATATTACTTGAAGCCTACAGAATAAAGTCCAGATACTTTAATGAGTTATACTAAACTTTTTGTTATTTGACCCTCTCTGCTTCATTTTCATGTTTTCCTCTAGGACCTCTATTCTGCGATTGCAAATTTTTTTGTAAGTGAACATCTTAAAACAGTTTAGTGGAAACTGCACATTTCTAAATTGACATCTAAACTTTTCATCATAAAATAGTTGAGTATGTAATTTCCAGCTTATTGAAAATGCTGATTTAAAAAAAAACATATTTCTCTTTCTAAATATGTTTGGGGGAATCTAAATACAACAGCTTGATACCTCCTGTCATCCATGAACAAACCTTTCTTGAATACTTAGAAATGCTTTATCTTGAACGTAACTTTTACTTCACTTTTCATAAAGAATATTATCCTAAATGTCTTTTATTATCACCCTTTCCTCTCTATGACAAAAATGTGAACATACAGTAAAATTTTAAGATATTTTGAAATACTTTGACTTAGGAAAGTTGCTAAGAATTCCCATCTCTTCTTCACCCAGATTCCACAAATGTTAACATTTTACAGTGTTTAATCATTCTCTATATTTACATGTTATATGTATTTTCAAGTTTTGCCAGCTTATCTACAACCTGATTCACATTTCACTAGTTGTCCCATTTAGGTCTTTTAAAAATTTCTTAAGGTTCCAAGACTTGAGTATTTGAGATATTCCAATGAACAGTATTCAATTGATCAAGTACAAATCTGTTACAAATTTTGATACTTATTAGACCTAAAACATACAATGTAATTGAAAATACATCTTTTATTGTGATGGTTAGGGCCTTTAAAAAATGAGTTCATGTGACCATAGATAAATCTTACTGTTTTAGCATTAAGTTTCCATTTTTCTTTTTTTTTTAATTGACAAGTAACATGAAAGCTTGTAAGTTTAAGGTGTATAATGTTGGTTTGAAACATTTATATACTGCAATATGATTACTATAGTAGCATTAGCTGACACCATTATCCATTTTTCATTTTTATAGCTATTAGCACTGTTCATTTTTATAGCTTATTAGCAGTTAGAAAACTTGTCCATATGATGAAATAGATGAGACTAGAAGAAGTTTTGTCACAGCAGTTTTATATTAATTCTTTTAAGTCTTGAGATATATGCTATACAACATAGGGAGATAAATCATTAAAAATTTATTTTGATGATTATATATCAGCCCACAACTTCATTGGGACCTTGTCAAAAGAAATGAGTTCAGAATAGGTTTGCTAGCCAGCCACTTGAAAAATTTTTGCCTCAAAGACTTTTTTTTCTTTTTCATAAACAGCCTGGTGCACAAACCTTGCCATATTAATTTCACGTGCATGGGGTTCTCATTTGTAATGTGGGAAGGCCATAGTGAAAAATGCAGGGTTGACTGCTGGCTTGTATTCAAGAAGATCAGGTTTAGAAAAGAGGACAGAAGGAAGCTGAAGATTTGGAAATCCTTTTCCTCAAAATCATTTATGGCTTTTTTTTTTTTGGCCGTGCCACGTGGCTTGCGGGATCTCAGCTCCCCGACCAGGGATTGAACCTGTGCACACGGCAGTGAAAGCTCACGTCTTAAGCCACTGGACCACCAGGGAATTCCCTCTGTACTTTTTAGGAAGTACTACAGATGCCCCGGTCTAAAACACGCTGCCCTACATGGTTGCTATTTATACCTATTCGCATCCGTGAATGCACTAAACAGTTTTTTGGCTTGATGATTTATTGATGGTGTCTCCTTTGCCAGAATTATCTAACAAACTGATAGTTGTCTTTCTTCTCTGAAGAAGTCTAAGCTCCCCTACTTCTGATGGTTAGGCTCTTTCTTCTCTCTATTCCTTATATCAGGCACTTCTAACCTTATGATAAGTTGTTCAAGTGTCTGTCTTTTCCATTAGACTGTGAGGTACATGGAACAAGCTCTTTTTAACAGTGATTCCAATGCAACATCTGGCACAGTCGCTCTAGCCTGGCGAATGAGTGAATGTTTTCAGCAGTAGTATGTTCAAGGTTTATATTTTTATCCTTTTTTAAAAAAAAATACTACTTATAAAATCTAGGTAAATTTAAACTTTTGGAAACAAACATTAACGTTCATAAGTATTAAGAGAAATCATCACTCTGTATAATGTATATTTTGTCAAAATGTTTTGAAAAAATGTTTATAGATCTGCTATAATATATCCTGAAAGATTATTTTAGGGAAATAGCATACAGTGATTGGTAGTTAATAAGATGATGCTTTAGAGCAGGGGTCCCCAACCCCTGGGCCGTGGACTGGTAGGAACTGGGCCTAACAGCAGGAGGTGAGCAGTGGGAGAGCGAGCGAAACTTCATCTGCTGCTCCCCATAGCTTGCATTACCACCTGAACCATCACACCCTCCCCTCAACCATGGAAAAATTGTCTTCCATGAAACCGGTCCCTGGTGCCAAAAAGGTTGGGGACAGCTGCTTTAGAGGATACATGTCTTCAATGCCCTTCTGTACATTTACCATTTTCATTTTGTTTTTAAGGGGTGGCATACATGTAGCAGTGAAAATCTTAAAAAATCTGGGACAATATCGTGAAGCAGCTCATTCAGAAATCGAAGTATTAGAGCATTTAAATAGTACTGATCACAATAATGTCTTGTAAGTAATAAACTTGGAACTGTGATCCATTATGTTACATGAAATAATCAGAATTCTGTGAACTGAATTATTTTTATTCTGATCTGTTTTAGCCGATGTGTCCTGATGCTAGAATGGTTTGATCATCATGGTCATATTTGTATTGTGTTCGAACTCCTGGGACTTAGTACCTATGATTTCATTAAAGAAAATAGCTTTCTGCCATTTCAAATTGACCATATCAGGCAAATGGCATATCAGATCTGTCAGTCAATAAATTGTAAGTATCCTTGTTATATTTTTAAATACCAGTAAATTAAAGGTTTTATTGGACAAGCAACATATCAAACCATTGTCACTAAAAATGCACATTGCAAGTAAAGATGAAACGACTTTTGATCCCTAACTCTACTACTAATTCTCCTTTCCACCACTACAGATTAAATTTGTAAGTGAAACTAATAATGTCTTTTTGTTCTTTTGTAGTTTTGCATCATAATAAATTAACCCATACAGATCTGAAGCCTGAAAATATTTTATTTGTGGAGTCTGACTATGTAGTCAAGTATAATTCAAAAATGGTAAGTTACACTTGTTTTAATTTTGGTAGTTGTCTTTAAAATTAATTTAGCTTGGTGATCCTTGGATGAGGAATTTTACCTTTGAGGCTTTTTACATCCTGACGTTTAACCCAAAAAGGGTAATCCTTTGCCTTTCTCATGGGGTTATTTTGAAAATCAAAAAGAGAATTCATGTGCAAGCCTTTTGGATAGTGCTATAAAATATTTCATATTTTTATTGATCTTTGTGTTTACTTAACTGTATCTCTAGAAACGTGATGAACGCACACTGAAAAACACAGATATCAAAATTGTTGACTTAGGAAGTGCAACATACGATGATGAACATCATAACACTTTGGTATCTACACGGCATTACAGAGATCCAGAGGTCATTTTGGGTTAGTAGATACCAGACTTCCTGATATTTTAATTGAAAAAGAGACTTTTTGTTCTCTATAGCTTTTATTGGGGGGCAGGTAGTTGGGGGATAGCTGTAATTTTCTTAGCAGTGTACAGAAAATGTTTTCTGTTTTCATAAAAGCTGTCTGGACATTGCTATAAATATTTTTCCTGAGTGGGAAAAATGTGATATCATCTGTAAAGATATTCCAGGTGGTGGTTGTTTTTGAACAAGTCAGTCTTACAAGATCATAAGAGAATAAGCTGTATTGGCTAAGTACATGAGAGCAGTGTGATTTTGAAGCGATGTGGGCACCTCTTTTCGTCTCATCACAAAGCATGGTGCTGGTGAAAATGCTAAAGATTTGGCTGGCAGACATCTAGATGTAGGGTGGATGGAGGTTAAGAGGAGAAGAAAGAGGGGCTAGTCTAAGAGGAGAGCTTCTTTGATCATTTTTGACATGGGAAAGCATGGAAAGGAAAATTAGTTAAGGTGCAGGGTTTTTCAATATTAATAAAAGGGAACTCAGTGAGGAAGAGCGCATCTTATGCCACAAAATTTAAAAGTTCAAAACCGGCTTGGAGACAGTGGGAAAAATTCAGATCAGGTGATATTGGGAGATAGTTAAATGGTATAAGCATATTACTTTGCCAAAAGTAAGTTTCAACCGAGGTTGATAGTAAAACATCTTTGTGGAATCAGTCTTTTCCACTTTTTACCTTTTGTCTAAGAGGCCTTGGTAGTTGAGAATATGAGTGTGAAAGCAAACTACTGATGTTTACCTAGAGTAAAGAATTAGTAAAAGGGACGGGAAATTAAGAATAGTATGTAGTGCCGGCTAGTAGAACTTTCCATGATGATAGAAATGTTGTATATCTGCACTATCCAAAATGGTAGCCATTAGTAGCCACACGTAGACTACTGTGTACTTTCAGTATAGCCAGTGTGACTGAGGAACTGAATTTTAAATTATTTAAAATTTTAGATTTAAATAACCACATGTGGCTAGTGGCTACCACATAGGATAGCACAGGTTTGGAGCTCATCTTTGAGATTGATGTTACTAGGATTTCAGCTTAGTATGGTCTGAAAGAAGCTGCTGTGTTGCAGTAGTTTAGAAAGTGTATTTATGGTTGAGGACTGAAGGCTGCAATGAAGGTAAAAGAAAAGAGTGTGGGAAGAGATTGTGGACAGAGAGGTATTTTCAGAGCTTAAAAAGAGATAACTTGCTGTGTTTTATCAATTTTAAGAAGAAGATTTTTCTCCACATTTTAACATGTGAGGAAACATAAGATAAAACGTCATTTTTTCTTGGTTATTGGTTCATAAAACAGTGGTGTGTCTTACAGTTAGTTAATGGCCTCCTCCTAGATTGCATAAGATACAGTGATTCTCAGTAATAATACAGTCCCATGTGTGGCCAGGCTGGGGATAGTGGATATAAATCTGAAATTGGGGTTATTGGTCTTTAGGAAAAGAAATGAACAGATGGGAAGATTAGAAGGGTTCTTTGTGTGTTTGTGAAGTGTTACTCCTGAGGATTAAGGCAGAATTAGGTTGAAGAGGAAGATGTTGTCAGGTGCCACCACTGAGGAGGGCAGTTGGTCTCATATCTTGGGTGTTGGTAGTAAACAGAAGTTGGTAAAAGTGAATGATGTGAAATTCCAAAGAGTATGAGAGCTGAGCCATAAGAGAATGAGGTAGTTTACAGTCACTTGGGAGAAAGCTGGACTGGGAGACAGGAGTGGCTGGAAAAGAAAACTTTCACCTTAGATCCAAGCTCTATCATTTGCAGATTTTGTATGTGTTACTGCAAGTAGAAACCATGCTCCATTATCCTTTTGTTCAGTGATAAGTACCATGAGGGTTAACAAAAATGGCTAAATCATAGTCAAGTTCCTTGAATATATTGTTTCTTCCTTTATCTTTAAATTCAGTAACATTACTGAAAGTAATTGAAATGTCTTTTAAAGTAGGTTTTATTTGTACATTATTTTTTATTAAAAACTTAATATTTAAAAGGTTAAAACATCTGTATGGTTTACTCTTTTCCTTTCTAATTAGATAGAGACTTAAGGCTAGGTGTTTTTTTTCTTTTCTGAATAATATTACTATTGAGAATTCTGAAGGAGAAAATATATGATCATGTATAGACAACCTGAAAGTACATATATAGATACCTCTCTATGTGAACTTTAAATATCTGTATAATTCTGCTTATGGGTGACACTGCTTATAATATCCATTATAATTCTTACATAATTTATGTGACACTACTATTTCTTTTAATGGAAGAAATAAACTCAGATATCAAGCTGATGGTAATTGATAAGGGGTTAGTAATTACACTCTGAGGATAATTATTGACCTATGTTTGCACTAATAAAATATAAAATTTCATAGAACAACCGTTAAGTGGGTATAACAGGGCTCCTCATTGCACAAGCAATTCAGAGACTATGGAATATTTGCTAACCCCTCTTACTTTCCATAAAATGCCTCCTCTCCCAGGTTAAAATACTGTAATTTGATACAAGGATATGGAGGATTCTGAAAGCATACTGAATAATGTTTGGTACAAAACTAAAAATGTAAACCCTGAATTTACTATCATATTCTCCTAAATGGGCTATATAAAGAGAGCACCCACATAGGAAAAGATATTGTGTATTGGCAATTAAAAATTGTTGCATAATAAAATGTTTGGTTTTGTTTTTAAATAGCTTTAGGTTGGTCTCAGCCATGTGATGTTTGGAGCATAGGTTGCATTCTTATTGAATATTACCTTGGTTTCACAGTCTTTCAGGTATGTATTTAGTAAATGTTACTTACTGATTCATAATGAGCTTTAATGATAAAGGCATGTTAAAGTTTTTGTTTCCATATTGGAAAGTTGTCATAGTGTCATTATTCTTAAGGTGTAAACTTCCATGTGCAAAATAGTCATCCTTCTCTAAAACCATAGTTGAATGAAATACTCTCAGTGAATGATCATTATTCATTCTGCATGTTGACCTTTTAAACACATGGTCCATATTGACTTCATATGATCCATTTTATTGTGATGCTCCTTCATAAATTTACATTAGTGTTACTATGGTCAGTTTTAATTCAGCTCTGGTTATGTTGCACTTTTATTAAAAGAATTCAGAAACAGTAAGTTGTATTAAGCATGTATGACACCCTAGGCACATTTCTAAGCACTGTGTGTATAAAAATGAAAAGACAGCATCTCTCTCCTCAAGGAAGACATACACAGGATTGACATGGGAAAACGTACAGAACAATGTGATACTTGCTATAATGGAACAATGTAGAAGGGAACCCAGAAAATGTGAACGGTTAAGTTTCCTTAGAGAAGGCATCACCGAGGAGTAGGGAGTTTAATCCAAGCTATAAGGAAGAGTAAGAGTTTGTCAGAAAACTAGAGTGTGTGATGGCCATATCAGGAAGAAATGGTATTCATAAATGCAAGAGGCATAAAGGAAGCTACTCTAGTTTAGGAAGGATGAATAGTACTGCCGGAGTGTCTTGGATAAATAGGAAAATGGTGTCAGTAGGCAAGTACTGATTCATAGTGGACTTGTTTGCCATAGAAAGGTATTTGTTTTATCCTAGGAGTCAGTGGTTTCCAAATGCAGACTGGGCTAAAATGAAAATGATTTTGTAGGGTTGCCATTCTGGCTTTCATTTAGAAATTATTTCTCCTGTTTTTTTGGTATTAAAATGTTCTTTCTATGAAATGATAATAGTTATTGGCTTACTTGGCAGAACAAAAAGGAGAAAATGTTATGTAGGTCTCTACTTGTTTCCTCAAAGTTTTGCTTATGTCGGAAAACTAAAAGTCTTGAAAGCTTCAAGTGGTGTAACCATTGAAGAACTTTAAGAGGATTGTGATTTGATCAAGGTTTGTTGTTGGATGTTGTGAGGGTGGTTAGGAAGTTCCTGGCTAATACTGTCAAGGTTACTTTGAGGTTATGTCAATGCAGGATGAGGAGTTAGGAAGCTATGATGAATTATATGTCACTTAGGTGGCTGTTGCAGAATATATGTGTTCACTGCTATGGGGCACCTCACCAAACTTCTGTCTACTCCATAGAGATCTGTTAAAAGTACTCTGAGGGCTTCCCTGGTGGTGCAGTGGTTGGCAGTCCGCCTGCCGATGTAGGGGATGCGGGTTCGTGCCCCAGTCTGGGAGGATCCCACGTGCCGTGGAGAGGCTGGGCCCGTGAGCCGTGGCCGCTGGGCCTGCGCGTCTGGAGCCTGTGCTCCGCAGCGGGAGAGGCCATAGCAGTGAGAGGCCCGCGAACCACAAAAAAAAAAAAAAAAGTACTCTGAGTTTGTAGACAAGTTTGATATCTAGAACATACCTGTCAGACATTTCTAGGGGGTGGTGTCTGGTTTTGTGGTAGTAAGCTATAGGGTCAAGGAAAAAGTTGAGCAAAGTGCATGTTTTCTTCATTCTGACACATATAAAATCCTTCAGATGGTTTTATGATTGTAAATCATTCTGAGATCTTAAGCGTCGATTATTAACTTTGGTTTGAGATGTGGTTTATATTTTAATTCCACCCTCCAAAATAGTCTTCAACTAAGGAACTTTTTGAAGATAATGGAGCTTGTATTATTTATTCCTGTCATGACTTAAGAACATTTTGGAAGCAGTGTGCTAGGCACAGTAGTTAATGGATTTAAAAAGCATTGCACATAGACTCTGCCCTTCAGAGCAAGGATTGGCAAACTATATCCTATCTGATGCCTGCTTTAAAAAATGAAAAATAATATGTGGTGGAGACCATCTGTGACCATCCAAGCCTAAAATATTTACTATCTGGTCCTTTACAGAAGAAGCTTTCCAGCCTCTGCTTAGGAGTGTACCATTTAGTTTAACAATTTATTCTACTTTAGCCAAAGCTCCGTTACTGTGTAATTTAAGAGTATGAGTTTTGACTTGGGTTCACAGCTCAGGTTTCCTCATTGATGAGCTATATGAGCTTGAGCTAGTATCTTAACCTCTTTGAAAGTTATGTTCCCACATTCCTAGCTCAAGGTTGTTGTAAGAATTATTGGGACTGTATTTTTATTGTCTAGGATTAGTGTTACAAAGTTGCTATCCATTGGGTAATGGAGGTTAGTTAAGCAACCAATAAAATGAGTAGCCAGGTTTTTGGTAATCTTCCCAGTCATCCCTCAGTTAAACAGTGCAAGTAATACAAATAAGGAAAAACTGTTCTGTTTTACATTAAACAACTTATTCGAACATTGTAAATCAACTGTACTTCAGTAAAATATACTTAAAAAGTTGTTCCTCAATCAGCTATACAGACCTTACCAATTCATTTCAGAAATCAGATAATCAGTGTAGCTCATTCAGTTTTATTCCATCTTTGAAGTAGAGTGTAATATAAATTGTATAGCTGTCTAATCTAGTCCTTTTATGGAAACACTATTTTCTTTTTTTTTCTTAACATTTATAAATTTACTTTTTTGGGGGGTTGCATTGGGTCTTCATTCCAGCACGTGGGATTCTCTCTCGTTGCGGTACATGGGTTTTCTCTCTCCACTTGTGGTGTGTGGGTTCCAGAGTGTGTGGGCTCTGTAGTATGTGGCTCGTGGGCTCTCTTGTTGTGGTGGGCAGGCTTAGTTGCCCCGCAGCATGTGGGATCTTAGTTCCCCGACCAGGGAGTGAACCCACGTCCCCCGCATTGGAAGGTGTATTCTCTACCACTGGACCACCAGGGAAGTCCCGGAAACACTGTTTTCTTGTGTTTTCCTTTTATGTGCATGTAGGGAAATGGAAAGTGCTAAGTTTCTTTTTCCTATTTTTTTTAGACTCATCATAGTAAAGAACACCTGGCAATGATGGAATGTATATTAGGACCCATACCAACACACATGATTCAGAAAACAAGGTATGCTTTTTAAGATTAAAGTCCTTATTGGGTACATGCAGTGGCCTATATTCAAACTATAGAAAACCCATCTTTGTTGTTATTGCTTATTCCAAAGACTGTAGGTTTTGAATTTTTTTTCATGAAGTCAAGTTTTTGAAAAGTAATTCAATATTTACTTTGTGATCCAGTAAATAAAGTGGTGGTTTTATACTCAAGTTAACCTTTGCATAAATGTTTTCCTAGGTTGATTTAAAAATAATACATAGAGTAGTAAAAAGAGCTTGATTTTGGAGTCCTATCTAAATTTGAATTCCAGACTGTTGCAAACCACATGTACGTCTTTGGACAAGAATACTATAAATGGTTTCAAAACATAGCTTCACCGCAGAAGTCATGCAGGGAATTGTTAACGATTTCTAGCCCCATTCCAGATCTAGTGAAATCAGAATTTACAGGAATGGATCTAGGAACCTCTGGTTTTGAAGGTGGCATTGTTTCACATATGGTACAACTTAGGTGGGATACTAAAACTTCAGAGGGCACAAGTTTAGGAAAAATACCATATAAGGTATCCGATATAATTATTGCTGAGATTTTTAGAAATTGTATGTTTATGTATATATAGAGAGATGTCTATGGTTCCATCTTTTCCCCAAATCCCCTGGTGGGGGCAGGGTAAGAATGTGGGTTTTGGGTTTTTTTTCTTAAAATTTAATCCAGACTTCTCTTTCCTATAGGAAACAGAAGTATTTTCATCATAATCAGCTAGATTGGGAGGAACATAGTTCTGCTGGTAGATATGTTACGAGACGCTGCAAACCATTAAAGGTAAAACAAAAAAAAAACAAAAAAAAACCTGTTTTAACTATTTTTTATTGTCTTTCTTAAGCAAAGTCATTTTTCCCCTCAGGAATTTATGCTCTGTCATGATGAAGAACATGAGAAACTGTTTGATCTGGTTCAAAGAATGTTAGAATATGATCCAGTGAAAAGAATTACCTTGGATGAAGCATTGCAGCATCCTTTCTTTGACTTATTAAAAAAGAAATAAAATGGAAATCAGTGGTCTTACTATACTTCTCTAGAAGAGATTATTTAAGACTGTGTCAGTCAACTCTAAACATTCTAATATTTTTATAAACCTTAAATTATTTTGTACAGTTAAGTGTAAATGTTGTATGTTTTGTATCAATTGCATAATTATCTTGTTAAGCAAATATGGTCTTGAAAATGAATGAAATATAAAAGCTAAAACTAATTTTCCTTTTTTGAGATTAATTACCATTTTTAAAGACCTTTGGAATATCCTTTGTGTCCAGTGATAACTGTGATTGATCTTGCATTTTTGTACATGCAGGTTGACTCTTGGAAGTGATTTTTGTGTTTTGTTTTTTGCTTTTTTTTTTGAGTAAAAGGAAATCTTGACTACTTCATTCTTAAATGAATATTCTTTATTTACCTCAAACTTTCCTTAACTTTAAAAGATTTTTCTATAATTGTTGAACAGGTAATAAGTATTATTAACTTTAGGTAGTCAGGTATTAGAAATCAAATCCCATAGGAACTGTGTGCTGTCGGAATTTCATTAAATTGTAAGTATTGTGTTCTGTTTCATTGGGTGATGTCAGTGGTGGTAAGTAGCATTCATGGAAAGACATCCAACTTGTGCATCATAATAGATTAATAAAACCTCATACACACTTCGTTTAAGATTAAAGTCTAACTGGAAAGTTAGCTTGGAAAGTCCTGTTTTCCAATGGTTATTTATGTAGTTAGTCACAAACGTAGAAATAGGAATTCTGATGACTGAGGTTTCTGTTTTTAATGCCAAATCTTTAGGAGTCTAGAAATTGTCCAATATCTGTCTCCTTACCATATGAAGTATAAATACTTAAACCTCAGCCTATGAGACTTTATGGTTATTATTAAACAATTTGTATTTATGTTACTGTTTACTGGAAAACAAAAAAAAGATGATTTGATCGGAGAACACTTGGGAAGAAAACTGCAGAAATTTTCAGACCCTGATTGGTTAACATAATGAACTATTTGTTTTTCTGAAGGTATTTTTTTCTGTTTACCTGTTTACACATAAAAAACTAAATGGTAGGGGCTTCCCTAGTGGCACAGTGGTTGAGAGTCCACCTGCCGATGCAGGGTACACGGGTTCGTGCCCTGGTCCGGGAGGATCCCACATGCTGCAGAGCGGCTAGGCCTGTGAACCATGACCTCTGAGCCTGTGCGTCTGAAGCCTGTGCTCTGCAACAGGAGAGGCCACAACAGTGAGAGGCCCACGTACCACAAAAAAACAAAAAATCAAACAAAAAAAAAAAACACTACATGGTAAATGCTAATTTAGTAAAAAAAAACACCAAAAACTATTGATCAGTCTGCCAGGTAAAAATATTTTTTTTGTTGAAGAATTCATGATTGCTTATCCAGATAAAGTTTTTTGTTAATAGTATTCCCATTTCTGAAGTGCATTACCAAAGAATTGAGTTTCATCTGTATTCTGAACATAAAATGCATGTATTTTTTTGGTATGACAAATGATGATACCAAGTGGGTTTCTCTACATGATCCGCTGGTAGCATTTGCACGTATAGTAAAGCTATGTTCCTGACATTGACAAGGAATTTAAGAAAGCTGAAATAAGTTTTGCCATACAATCACTGCATAAATTATTCTTAGGCCTCTGATGCAGTCCACATATAGTTCAACTATGTTATATGTTATAAGGTTTTTTTAAAGGAGCATTTGATGTAAAGAAATGTTTTTTCCTTTACACAGCAATCTCGTTATAGAGATTAAGAAGTCAGCCATCCTTTATTTTCCTCTCCATTTCCATACTGCTAGTTCCACTGTACTACCTAAGCTTCCTGACCTTTCCCTACAAGTGCTCCAAGTTCCCAAATTAATGTTTACTTTCTCCCCCATCAGAAACTCATTCCTTTGGAGTAGCTGATCTCAGGATATAGGAGGAAAGAAAACTATCCACACTCTTTCTTACTAAGAAGTTAATGATTGCTAACCCCTTTCCCTGCTGAAAAGTATTTACATTCTTCACTAAGGGTATTTGCTAGTTCCCAGGCCTAACTCATGGAAGTTTAGGAATTAAAGTGAAACTTCAGTGAATTAAGTAGCATAGAAGAAACGTTTAGTGGTGAGGATGGTACCTCTGGTATCATATGAGTGTCTCCTGCTAACCTTCCTTCCCATCTTCTGTGAACTCTCAGGTTCCTACTCTTATTTGCCTTTTTCCTTGTACTTCTGGACTCAATTTCTGAAAGCACCAGGTTTTTATTTGACAGTGTTGGGAGCTACAGCACTAACAGGAAAGGTTTAGAATGGCCAGTGTATAAATATGGATCGTTTGTAACTGGGTATTTTCCCTCATGATTTGATGTCTCATAGTTTACTATTTCTAGAAATTCCATTGACGTCAAACCTAGTTTTAAAAGTGCAGCTAAATAGGTTATTTCCAGTGTTTTCTGCTACTGCTTATTTGCTCAGGTGTTCTCATCCATGCATTCATCAAAATTTTTGGAGTAGACGAATAAAATTGACTTATGCAGTTGAGAGTAGAAAAATACCCAGTGGAGTTTTGTAGTTCGTACAACTGAAAACTATTCCTCTGAATAATCTTGAAGGGCTTGATGCTAGAGAAATTAGAAATGACTCAGCCACGACTCCTAATAATTGCGGCTGAATTGTGACTTAAACTCAGGTATCCTAGATTCTAGCATTGTGCCTTCTTGTGATAATACACCTTACTGAGTTAAAAACTTCAGTTTGATTCTTGTTCATGGTTCTGTGAAATGGGATGAAATGAATGTAATGGCTAATAGTTTAATTACTTGGATTCCATTTTTCTCACGTTTTTCTTTAGTCGTTGATACATAGCTTCAACCATCAAAATGGTTAAAATGGTACGATAATTTGAAAATATACTCTGTTTTAAGTAGATAGGCAGATAACCTATATTTAAACTTATCTTGACATCCTGGAATGAAGAAACAGTTTGTCAGTTAGTGGCCTGGCTTTTTAACTCATTTCCAGTTTGAAATTTCTGATTCCCACAAAATTTGGTGCAAGTAAGGTATTTCAAATTTAAACATCCAGGGACTTCCAGGGTGGTGCAGTGGTTAAGAATCCACCTGCCAATGCAGATGACGCAGGTTCGAGCCCCGGTCCACGAAGATCCCACATGGCGGAAGCACCTAAGTTGGTGTGCCACAACTGCTGAGCCTGAGCTCTAGAGCCCGAGAGCCACAACTACTGAGCCCATGTGCTGCAAGTACTGAAGACCGCATGCCTAGAGCCTGTGCTCCACAAGAGAAGCCACCACAATGAGAAGCCTGCACACCGCAACGAAGAGTAGCCCCCACTCACCGCAACTAGAGAAAGCCCACACGCAGCAATGAAGACCCAACACAGCCAAAAATAAATAAGTTTTAAAAAATTTGTAAATTTGAACATCTAGTACTTCGTTTAACAAGCTGCATTTTCAGGGAATTCCCTAGTGGTCCAGTGGTTAGGACTCTGCTTCCACTGCAGGGGTCACTGGTTCATTCACTGGTCAGGGAACTAAGATCCCACATGCCAAGCAGCCAACAACAAAAAAGGCAACCTTTTCAAATAGAACAGAATAATTCATGAGTCATTAACAGTATTCATAGTGTCAGTAATTGTTGGCTTAGTAGATTGCACGTTTGCAAATAAATAGGTAGAAACAATTTTAATTCTTAAAGAGTTGATGAAATGATCAATTGGTTAATTGGTTTTATTTTTTCCATATTTTCATAGAGGGAAGGTAAAGTTTTAAGTCAGGTTGGCTTTACAACTCCTTGGCCAGTCTAGCCTTTGCAGCCAGTTTTATGATAGTGATTTTTAAAAATAAAATGCAAAAGTTGAATAATGAACCTCTAAATATATATAGCCCAGCTTAAAAAATCAAAAGCATTTTGCAAATTTTGTTTCATCAGTTCCCCAACTTATTTTCCTGTTGCATTTAAGTACAAATGTCATTTACCATTTCATCCATATTTCTGTACTGTATATCTTTTACCATGAGTTTCTAATGCGAGTATCACACCTAACAAAATAATTCCTTATCTGGTAGGGTCTATAAAGTTTCATGATTGTCTAAAGAGTTATTTTAAGTTAGTTTGAATCAGTACCGAGTCAGGGTCCACACATAGCTAATTTGTCTCAGATCTCTTAATCACTATGTGCCTTTTTCTCCTCGCGTTATTTCTTTGCTAATTGAAACTTGGTCATTTGTCTTTAGAGAATTTCCTATATTCAATATTTCATTGGAGTGGTATCCTTTCCTCTAGTCCCCACTTATCCTGTAAACTGATAGTTAATGAGGTTTTTTTATAGTATTCCTTCTGATAAATACAGAAGGGATGTTAGAAATACACTGTGTTGCTACTCTTTATGAAATACTATATTTGGGCACCAATCATCAGTGGATGCTAAAACCATGAGGGGAAAACTGATGGAGAACTTTAAAATGAAGGGATCAGGCTGAACCTCAGGTTGGCAACCAGATAGATGTGTTGATATGCGTCCGAGATGATGCAATAGGAAATACACAGCACCTGTGGGGTATCACTGCCTTTAAAACAAAAACATTGAATTTGGATCTAGTCAATCCTGTAGATTGAAATTGAAATATAAAGAAGCATCCTGACCCTTTTTGTTCATCTCTTACCTGTCTGTTAATTCTTTGGGGTAGCAGTTCAGTGAACTAAAAGAGCTCAGACTTCTTACCAGCATGGTTTCAACTTTAGTCCTATGTCTTCTATATGTTTGGAGGAGTAAGTTACTTTAAAGTAACTGTACTTCCTTACTTGGAATTACTGAGGGATAATATCTGTTATCTAATAGCCAATGCAGGGGACACAGTTTCAATCCCTGGTCCGGGAAAATCCCACATGCCATGGAGCAACTAAGCCCGTGTGCCACAACTACTGAGCCCACGCACTGCAACTACTGAAGCCCATGCACCTAGAGGCCGTGCTCTGCAACAAGAGAAGCCACAACAGTGAGAAGCCCGCGCACCACAACTAGAGAAAGCCCGCACTCAGCAACAAAGACCCAACACAGCCAAAAATTTAAATTTTTTTAATCTAGCTGATTACCTGGCTTTTAGTAGACCCACTAGTAAATAGCAGTTATGTACTTTGTTTTCTATAAATGCTTTAACCCCTAGTAAATAGCAGTTACTTTGCTTTCTATAAATGCTTTAACCCAGGTGACTTCATTTTTTAAAATTTTCCCAGTAATGTTGGTTGTTCCTCTTTAGGGCACCAGGAATTACAAAACTATCAAGAATTCTACTTTTTTTTCTTTTTTTTTTTTTTTTTTTTGCGGTACGCGGGCCTCTCACTGTTATGCCCTCTCCCGTTGCAGAGCACAGGCTCTGGACGCACAGGCTCAGTGGCCATGGCTTACGGGCCTTGCCACTCCGCGGCATGTGGGATCTTCCTGGACTGGGGCACAAACCCGCGTCCCCTGCATTGACAGGCGGACTGTCAACCACTGCGCCACCAGGGAAGCGCAAGAATTCTACTTTTGTCTCCCTATCATAGCAGTTTTTATTGTGACATTTCACTGAAACTGGAAGTGGGGAATAGAATTTTCAAAGAATTTTCAAAGAATTTTTCTTTTTTTAACCAATCAAGAATGGTCAACTATTCAGATATATTTTCTTATATTCACTCCGTTCCTGGTTTTAGTTTGTTTTTAAATGTTGCGATTCTGGGGAGAAGTTATATATAATTAAAAGACTTTAGCATAGATTTAATTGTAAAGGGACAATTTGTTGTCCCTTTGGGATATTTAATCCTAAATCCTAAATATCCCAAAGGAGCAGACACCTCATATGTCTAGTTCTTTAGGTACTATCAACAGCAGTTACATGTAATGAGATTAAAGATTAATTGTAGATTTGGAGGAGTTCCCATGCACCCCTTCCTCCCAGTGACTTAAAATGTTTCCCATTACAAATATAAATGAAAATTAAGGTTTTTTTAACTTAAAAAAACAGTGCTCCTTATTTTAATCATGAGCTTTGAATTTTATTTTTATTGAAGTATTAGTTTCAAGTATACAGCAAAGTGATTCAGTAATATATATACATATATATGTGTGTATATATATATATTCCTTTTCAGATTCTTTTCCATTATAGGTTACTACAAGATATTGAATATAGTTCGCAGTGCTATACAGTAGGTCCTTGTCATTTATTTTATATATAGTAGTGTGTATCTGTTAATCCCAAACTCCTAATTTATCCCTACCCCACTTCCCCTTTGGTAACCATTTATTTTCTATGTCTGTGAGTCTATTTCTGTTTTGTACATAAGTTCATTTGTATCATCTTTTTAGATTCCACATATAAGTGATATCAAGATATTTTTCTTTGACTTATTCACTGAGTATGATAACCTCTAGGTCCATCCATGTTGCTGCAAATGCCATTTTTCATTCCTTTTTCATGGCTGAGTAATATTCTAGTGTGTGTGTGTGTGTGTGTGTATCCACTCATCTGTCGATGGACACTTTGGTTGCTTCCATGTCTTGGCTATTGTTAATAGTGATGCTATGAACATTGGGGTGCATGTATCCTTTCAAATTAGAATTCATTTTCATCTTTTCTGGGTATATGCCCAGGAGTGGATCTTGCTATTAATTTTTTAAATTTTTTTCAAATGATTTTTAGGAACAGTTAAGTTATTTTGTGTGTCCTCACAATAATTGCACACATGAGAACAATATGACTTGTGTGACAATGCTTACCTGCAGAGTCAGATTGAATTTAGACCCTGGGATTCCCTGTATAGGTAGACAAATTAGGTATTCTCTGTAGTCTCATCTATGAGTTGAAATACTAATACCTAACCTCCCAAGAGTGGTTGTGAGGATTAAATAAGGTAATTTATATAAAGTAGCTGTTATTTTCACCATTTCTTGATTTATACCCTATATTCTTGATTTATACAGTATTCTATAGTCTATAAATGATTTTCCTATCCTTTTGGTTTTAGTCCTATAGGAACCATATGAAATGAGCACAAATAGATACTATTTCCATTTGTATGTTACCATGTTACATATTTTTTCCATCCATTTATTTATTTATCTATGAAGTGTTTTATGTAGGAAGTATATATTTGTGTCTTGCATTTTATCTAATCTGACAATATATTTTTAAACA
This sequence comes from Mesoplodon bidens, assembly GCF_964165515.1. Lineage (NCBI taxonomy): Eukaryota > Metazoa > Chordata > Mammalia > Artiodactyla > Ziphiidae > Mesoplodon > Mesoplodon bidens. The sequence goes on along the minus strand of NW_027671685.1, from coordinate 767,794 downwards.
TCTTTATTGGAGTATAATTGCTTTACTATGGTTGGTTAGTTTCTGCTGTATAACAAAGTGAATCAGTTATACATATACACACATCCCCATATCTCTTCCCTCTTGCATCTCCCTCCCTCCCAACCTCCCTATCCCACCCTCTAGGTGGTCACAAAGCACTGATCTGATCTCCCTGTGCTATGTGGCTGCTTCCCACTAGCTATCTATTTTACATTTTGTAGTGTATATATGTCCATGCCACTCTCTCACTCTGTCCCAGCTTACCCTTCCCCCTCCCCATATCCTCAAGTCCATTCTCTAGTAGGTCTGCATCTTTATTCCTATCTTGCCCATAGGTTCTTCATGACCATTTTTAAATTTTTTTTAGATTCCATATATATGTGTTAGCATATGGTATTTCTTTTCTCCTTCTGACTTACTTCACTCTGTATGACAGACTCTAGGTCCATCCACCTCACTACAAATAACACAATTTCATTTCTTTTTATGGCTAAGTAATATTCCATTGTATATATGTGCCACAATCTTCGCCTGTTAGTTGTGTTTAGACCATTTATATTTAATGGGATTTTTGATATTTTGGGGTTTAGATTACCATCTTCCTATTTTTCCCATTTCTTCCCATTTTTCTTTTTCTGCTTTATTTTGAACAGAGTATTTTTCATAATTCTACTTTATTAGCTAAACCATGTGTGTGTGTGTGTGTGTGTTTAGCATGTGCTTTAGAGTTTGTAGTATACATCCTTATCACACTATGCTTGTAATTGACATTATACTATGTCACATACAGTAAAAGAAGCTTGTAACAGTAAACTACCATTTTCCCCTCCTGGGCTTTATACCACTTTGCCAGACATTTTACTTACTCATATGTTAAAACCCTGCAATACATTGCTGTTTTTGCCTTAAGCCATCTATTATCTTTTAAAGAGTTAATACATGTTCTTTTTCTTCTTTTTTTTCAAGCTTTTTCCTTCTGTTTAATTTTAGATAGTTTCTACTGCTATATTTTCCTTTTTAAAAAAAATATTTATTTATTTATTTGGCTATGTTGGATCTCCATTGCTGTGCACAGGCTTTCTCTATTTGACGAGAGCAGGGGCTACTCTTCGTTGCAGTGCTTGGGCTACTCATTGCGGTGGCTTCTCTTGTTGCAGAGCATGGGCTCTAGGTGCATGGGCTGCAGTAGTTGTGCCTCATGGGCTCTAGAGCGCAGGCTCAGGAGTTGTGATGCACGGGTTTAGTTGCTCCATGGCATGTGGGATCTTCCCGGACTAGGGCTTGAACCTGTGTCCCCTGCATTGGCAGGTGGATTCTTAGTCACTGAGCCACCAGGGAAGTCCCATCTACTGCAACTTTGTTAACCTCCTGCCGTGTCTAACCTACCTTTAATCCCATAGAGTTTAATTTTCATCTCAACCTTGTCATTTTAGCCTCTAGATTAGACTTTTAACAAAAATCTTGTGTCTCTACTTAACATGTTCAGTCTCTCCTCTTAGTTCCTTGAACATATAGAATACAGGTATAACCTTTAATATCCTTATCTGCTAATGCTATCATCTCTTTCATTTCTGAGGTGGTTTTGATTGATTGCTGTCTCTCCTATCATGGGTCATATTTTCTTGCTGTTTTGTGTGCCTGGTAATTTTGGCTTTTTGTTTTACCTTGTTGGTTATTGGGTATTTTTATATTCACTTGAGCTTTATTATGGAACATGATTAAATTACTTGAATCATTTTGATCTTTTCAGGTTTGGGGTTTAAGCTTTATTAGGCAGGACGAGAGCAGCATTTAGTCTAGGGCTAGTTTATGCCCACTACTGATGCAAAATCTTTTGAGTACTCTACCCAATGCCCTCTGAATTATAAGGTTTTCCATGCTGGCTGGTGGGAAGAAGAGCTCTCCCTGGCCTGTGGGCTGTGGGGATTGCTTCCTCTCTAATTAGTCTCATCCTTTTGAGTGGTTCTGTCCTGGCCCCAGTAGTTTCCTCACAAATGTGATGACCTCAGGCGGAGACTTCTCTTTCTGTGTGCAGCTCTGCTCTCCAGTCCTCTACCCTGCAAATTCTAACTGCCTCAGCTTCTTTGGACTTGCAGCTCCTTCATCTTAGGGTGGCTCTGCCTGGGTCCCCCTTCCTGCACTGTGGCCTGAAAACATCTCTCCATAGAGTAAGGTGGGACAATCCTTGGGCTCACTTCATTTTTCCCCCATCTCCCAAGGGTCACTGTCCCTCATTGCCTGATGTCCAGTGTCTTGAAAACTTCCGTTTCATATAGTTTGTTTAGTTTTCTAGTTTCAGATAGAGTAAGTCTAGTCCCTGTTGGTATATCCATTTTGCAAACTAGAAAACTGGGAGTCTGAAATAGTAAGTAGCTGTGAGCTATTAGTGGAAACAGAACTGGAATCTAGGCATTATACATCAATACCTGATGTTTTTTCCACAATATCATACTGCCTTTTCTAAGTAACAATTTCCTCATGTAATTGAAACTTATCCTTTTAAAACTTAAAGATTAATTTGAACCATTTTTGTTGGAAATTTTTAAAAAATGTTTAAGTACCCCTGCCTTCTTAAACAGAGCATTTTGAATATATCTGAACCTCTTCATTATCAACATAATTTATAATCTTATACAGTGGTTATCAACCCTATCTGACCCAAGTAATCCCTTTTTAATAAAATATTTTATAATGCCCTTTTATTCTGAAGAGTCTGAGCCCTTGACAAGTATCAGGCTGGGTTGCTGCACTTGCTATTTACAGTTAAGATGGGCAAAGGAGTGCCAGAAGGTGCCTGGCATATTCCTCCCTGTCCCCACTGTATAAAAGCAGCCTCCTCTACCTACTGTTGAGGGTCAGTTACTCCTGCCAAAATGGTGACTCTTAGACTTCAGGTCCCTGGACACAGAGTTCAAAGTGCTCTGGGGGGCATCCATAGCTTGTAGTTGAATGGACCCTTGCTGTGTGGCCTTGCAAGTATAACACTCCTGAAAAGTAGGACCTCCAATCCTGCAGGGCCCAGCTTTGTGAGGACAGCAAGCACAAAATCCCCCAGTGAGTCACGGGACGTGATGGTGAGTGGAGCTACTCTTGCTTCTACCCATTGGTTCCTGGACCCATGCATTATTGGAAAAAAAGTGTCATGTAGAGGTCCCTCTTTTTTTTTCTTTTGTGGTACGTGGGCCTCTGACTGCTTTGGCCTCTCCCACTGTGGAGCACAGGCTCCAGACGCGCAGGCTCAGCAGCCATGGCTCAGGGGCCCAGCCACTCTGTGGCATGTGGGATCTTCCCAGAGCGGGGAATGATCCCGTGTCCACTGCATCGGCAGGCAGACTCTCAACCAATGCACCAGGAGGGAAGCCCGAGGTCCCTCATTTAATGCGTATTCCACATCCTGAAAGATGGCACTGCAGCCTTTTAACATATTGTCTCTGAACACTCTGAGTTGGTGCTTCACCTGTGCCTTCAAAAGGCAGTTCCAGTGTTCTGTGAGGCTGGCTGCTTCTGGCTGGTGCAGGATGTAATACAACCAGTGGATTCCATGGTCATGGGCTCACTCCCCCTCTTCCTCTGCTGTAAAGTGGGTTCCCTAGTCAGATGCTCTGTTATATAGGACTCCACACCTGTGGAATGGGGAATCTGTATGGATAGTGGTGCTGCCTGAGGCTCTGCAAACAGGGAGGACAAGTCCATACCTAGTATAGCTATCCACCCTTGTGAGGGACAAATTGCTGGCCCTTCTGGGATGAAGGGAGTCCAAAGTAGTTGATTTGCCACCAAGTAGCCAGTTGGTCTCCCTGAGGACTAGTGCCTATCGCTGACAGGTTAGCCATTTCAGAGGCAGCAGTAGCTAGATTGACCTTGGTAATCTATATACATGTTAGGGAATGCAGTGGATTCGTGCCCACCCCCCAGATCTGCTCTCCACCACTCTGACTCAGCTCTCTGCCCTTAGGAGGCTGACTTCTTTGCATTGCATCATCTGGGCTCCCTTGCCCTGTAGGTTTGGTCAGTGGGAGGCCCAGCAGATCAGAGAGTAAGAGGAGAGAGAGATTATCCCCCAGCTCCTTACCTTCCAAGCCATGGTTTTGCAGAGGTGGTATCCCTTGACCAAAGGCCACAGCTCCTCTTGAGCTGACCTTTGTTTAGCTCCGAGCATTCACAGGGTTCCCACACAGTTCCTTCTTCTCCCCCCTGTAGCTAGAAATGGTAATGGCCTCCCAATGTTTATACTCCAGAGTGCTTCTTCAACATCCCCTGTTGGCTTCACTTTATCTGCCCCACCATGTAGACAGTCTGTACAATCAGACTGTCTTCAGTCTGAGGATGCCATCTGTTCCTTCCAGGACCCCAGCTTACAAAATAGAGTATTTTCTGCCTTGTCTTTTAAATTAAGCTGTAGACAGTAAACCTATTTTCGCTTTTCCTTAATTCACTTGACAAATATTTGCCAGATCCTGTACTGCTCTTTGAGAAAACAGAGGTGAACAAGACAAATGGATAACTTTGTCTTGTTACTAAAAAGGTAACTTCAAACAGTGATAAATGATCTTCCTGAGTAATCCTTCTGAGGACTGCGAGTGAAGCCTCCTTAGATTGGACAGTCTGGGTAGGTCTTTTGGAGATAGTGAGGTTTAAGGACCTGAGGACCTTGACCTGAAGGAGGATCTTGCTCAAAGATCTGAGAGCAGGATATTCCAGATAGTGAGGCTGTAGGCAAGGGCAGAAGCCAAAGAGACCAAGGAGCTTGGCTTGTTTAATACACAGAAGCTTCTGGAATATGGTGAACAATACTTTACAGGTGATGGGCAATTTAACTATGTGTTTGTAGCAAGAATGATGTGCCAACTTGTAACATGGTGTTGGCCTCTTTTCAAAGAAGACAATCCAGTTTGCTGAGCAAGTACTTTTCAGACAATTTATTGGGCTTACACTAGATCTTAGCAAGACCTATCACTGTATAACCACTTAACTGTGACCCCTAGTTACCTAAGGTCACAGCTACAAAGTTGCAGAGGTGAGATGCCAACCATTTGTTTTATTCCAATCTTGGAGGTAACTTTCCCCTCCAAATTCAGGAGTTAAGGAGGAATATGTCAGCTGAAGGTGCTCAACAGCGTTAAGAGATAAGTAACCTATCCAAAGACGCTAATAAATCCAAAGATACCCAGAGAGTGGGAAGATATAACAGGTCTTGTTTTCAAAAACGGCTGTGGATTTGCCCAAATTACAAAGGTCCAAGCAAGTCTGTTGTTTTTATTTGATTATTACTGGAGTTAGTGGGAGAGTTATTTGGGACCCATTTTAGGATACAATATGCCTGGTAGGAATCTGAGCCAGCAGAGAATGTGCTTGACTTCCAGCCTTGCCCCCCTTTCTTGAAAAAGACAGTTCCGGCCATTTGATTCTCATTCAGGCTTTCCTACTTTACCCCTGGGGTGTACATTTGCATCAGAATCGCAGTATAGGTTAAATGTGGTGCATACTAGATGATTATTTTTGGCCAAGTTGTGTTTCCACTACAGAATTAAGCCATCAGCTCATCAAAAGTTGGAGTTCTTTTCCCCTATCTTTTGCATTTGTTAAAGCCTAAATTTTCTCAAATGAAAGACTTCTCTAGGTCAGGAACAAGGTCTTACAATTTGTTTCCAGCACCGCATGTCTGGCACATAATAAATGGTGAGAGTATTAAATATTCTAAGAGGCATCCTTCCACTAGGCTCAATCCCGACCCTGACTGCACCTGTAAATATGAATGCACAAGAAGTCGCTTTCCACCACCAAGCGGCGCTAGGGCACCATCTAGAAAGGATTCACTAAGTTTTCCACAGGGTTTGAAGTTTCATACTTCAAAACTTCTGACACTTCAAAGTGTCAGGTTAATTCACAAGTCGAGGGGAATTTTCCCAACAAATGAATGATGCCGCAGCCAAGGGTAGGCTGCAGAAGGCGCTCTGAGTCTCTGGGTGCAACACAGACCTCTTGGGATCGCAGCTGGAACTCGGGCTGCGGAGTCGCAGAGGTGCATGCGCGGGAGTGGGTGCAGCCCGGCGTCCAGGTGAGGGCGGAGGTGCGTGGTGCGCGCGGGGTCAGCCAGGTACGTGCTGTGGGGCACCGAGGAGCCAGCTCCATTTCTGCCCCCGCCCCCTCGCCGCGCAGTGCCGGCCTGGCCGCTCCTCCCCTGGGTGGGTCCCGGCCCCTCTTCTGGCAGGGTCTATTTGTATAGAGGAAACTGCCCAAAGTGGCCGCTGTGGAGGAGCTGGCGGCAGGGAAGGGGGCGTGCGCCGCGGTCTGCTGCTGCCTGGAGGCCAAGCCCCATGCCGGGCCGGCCTCGTGCCTAGGGCTCTCCAGCACGCTCAGCCAACGATCCCGGCTCTGTGCACCGTCCCCTCTGAGAGTCCACCAGCGACGAGCGCACCATAAGTCCAGGCCAAGGCGCCAGCGGCGACGCGCGGAAGGGCTACCGGACCGGCGACGGCGGTGCGGGGCTCCCCCGATGGGAGCTGGGGCCTGGGCGGTGAGCGCGCTGTGCTTGCTGCTCTCCGCCGGCTCGGTGGTCGCCTGCCTGCTGCTGGGCGTCTAGGCTGCCACGCTGCAGGGCCGGGTGGCGGCGCTCAAGGAAGAGCGGGAGCTGCTGTGGTGCACGGGGTCGCCTGACACCCTGGTCGCCTGGGCCGAGCCGCAACTAGAGCGCCTGCTGCGCGAGGTAAGTCGCCGAGCATGGGGCTGGGATTGTCCGTACACCGGGAGCCGTCGCGGTGAGGAGCGGCTGCCGGCCAGCCGTGAGCGCCCGAGTCCGTCCGAGCAGCCTGCGCGGGGTCAGGGGTGGGGTGGAGTGGGGAGGGAGGCTGGGGTGCTGGCGGCCGAGGGGTCCTGCTGTTCCCGCTCCAGCCTCAGGGTCGGCCTGCGTGAAAAACAACCTAGAAGGGCTGTTTCGGGGGCGAGCAGGGGGGAGGAAGAGGAAAGACTGCAGGCTTTGAAATAACAGATCTGGGGGCGAGTCTCCACAGGTGTGTGCGCTCGGACCGGTGGCTTCCCGCCTGCATTAAGGGCCTGCCTTCCTACCTGTGCTGGGATAATGAAGAAGCTCTTGCGGGAAGTGTGTGGTGACTTCTGTCACTGGTAGCAGCTACTGTTCCCAACGCTGATATACCTGCAGAGGTGTGTGGCCCCCAGCAGACCGGAGGTTTCTTGGTGGCAGGAAACCTCAGTCAGAATCTGGCCGGGGCCCTTGGAGGGACATGGTCAATCCAACCTGCCCTGTCCACCCTACGGCCCCTCAGGAAAGTGTTTCAGAACAGCTCCATCTTGGAGATGCTGTGCTGTGCCTGGGGTTGCTTGGGCTCAGCACTCACCCAGGGCAACCCAGACCTGAGGGGGTGCCAACATCAGCTTGGCAGGGTGAGGGGAATCAAAAACAGTCCGGGCCAAAAAATACAGACTCTGGATTCGGTCGACGCCACCTAGGCGATGCCACCTGGGCATTGTGGACCCAGCAGATGCTGAGTTTCCTTGCTGGAAGCATCATATGAGACTCTCTGACACTTCTGTTAAGGTTGCTGCTATGTGTCTTCAAAGCAGGAGCCACATTTGGGACTTCAAATCTCTCACCCATCATGCTGATCAAAACCTCCAGCAGGGCATCTCCTCATAGAACAGTGGTGGTAGACTGGCCAGAGTGCCCCTGTTTGTGCTGGCCTCCCTTGCCTGAGCCATCCTCTTCTTCCTAGGAAAGGCAGCTACCCCAAGGTCGCAAGCATACTCCCCAAAGGGGCATCCTCAACTGTAGTATGAATAGCACCACAGTGTTTCAAGGTAGAGGAGAGGATGGGCAGGGCTGTTACTACCATTTCCCCTGAGCTGTGCCCAGCTGTGATCTTTATTACTGTAGCTGTGTATCCATTTTTGAGTTAATTTGGATTCTTTAAGGTGAATGGGAGAAGACTGTACCATGCCTTTGTGTTCACCATACCTATTTCTTAGTCACTTTAATTTAAGCCAGTATCACATCTCTTCTAATTTGGTTTTGGGCAAAATTGCTGCTTCATGAAATGATTTCCTATGTTCCTCTTGAAAGTGCCTGCAGACTTTAGAAATCTCTCTGGAGCCCTGCTGGCAACTCCTGGTGATGTTTTCATAATTGCAGCCCATTACCTTTTGGCAAATCCTTAGAGACAAGGATGTTGAATTGATTAATGGAGGGCCAGTAAAATTTCTCCCTGTTAGTGCTATAACTGTGGCTGTTCTTTCGAATGTGGGGCCCCTTTTACTTAATAAAAAAATAAACTGCAAGCTTTGATTGAGTAAGTCAGAAATCCCAGTAAAACCTTTTAGAAGGAACTTGCAAATTGTGTCCATTAATAGGGAGGGGAGTCCTGGGAAAGCAGCCACTGCTGAGACTTTCAAGTCCTGAACTATGCAGATCTTAGGAGGCTTCATCCTGCTTCCAAGGAATTACTGGGAAGAGTATTCCCCCTCTCTCTCCCTCTGTTCTCTCTCTCTCTCTCTCTCTCTCTCTCTCTCTCTCTCTCTCCAAACCACTCTCCCCCCGCCCCCCCGCACTTCTTTCCTCTTCATTAGTAAGGGGAAGGGAAAATTTGAAATCCTGGGATTTCCACTTGAAATTCGCTAGATCATTCTGCAGGCTGTACCATTAGCATAGGACACATCTTAACACTTCGTGCTACTAGTTTACCAAATTTGGTGTTGAGGAGTCTCTACTTGGATCATCTGAGATGCCACACTATGAATGCAGTTGGGGTTCAGCTTCTGGCTGTTTATGTGTCCCTCTGAAAAGGCATCTCTTTCCCAGGGCACCAGTCTGTTCCTGCTCCTAGCCATTCTTCTTACAAATGTCACTGGATGCGAAATGTGCATGGCCTGGCCAGTGATCCTGAGAGTCCCTGGCTGAGATGAGGGGACTCATGGGAGGTGCATAGTGGGAGTTGGTAATTGGGTTTAAATAGATGTGAAGATCATTTAGAAAAACTCTTTGATATGAAGGACAAATAAATAATGAACTGAAAATCTCTTAAAGAAAGAACCTTTGTACTTGAACATGTTTTTCAGTTCTAATTTGTTCTCAGTGAAGCATCCTTTCAGCCTGTGCTGAAATAGTTGTGTATGTGAGGATGCCTGCAGCTTGTCCTTTTACCAACAAGCTTTTTTCAGAGAATAGAAATCCTTACCAACCATACACAACTTTAATGTCAGAAAAAAATAAGGAAACAATAAGCCAACAGAAGCCACTGTTAATATGGGACCCACTGTCTTTGTTTCCTTGGGAACAGAACTGTGAAATAACTTCTTTGGGACTGGCTGATGTGCCTGATAAGGTAGATATAGAAGCTACAAAAAAGGAATATTCATGATAACTCATCATTATTAAAGACCCTTCCCATGGTACAAAATAAATAAATGGTTTTCAGAAAATAAAAGCAAGATTTTTGAGCAAGCGTGATTAACAGTAGCATCTTCGGTATGACCCAAAAATGTAAATGCAAAACAAGCATATGATATTATGCTTTTAAAGTGCTTTAAAGAGCTTTCCTCGGTAATAAACCCCCCCATTAGTTATACCTGTAGTTACAATATTACAAAAGCTTAAATTTTAAAGTAAATAAAATCGCTGCTATACTACAGCAAAAATTTTAATGAAAGAATTAAAGAAATATTTTGTTGTATTCAGAGGAAACTATTTTCAGCTTACAATGGATTTATTGTTGGCTGTTGGTCTTCCATTCTCCAGACCAATCAGTTTGAAAACAAGAAAAACCCAGAGACTCAGGGTAAAATTCAAGCCCTTTCCTTCCCTACCATCAACTATATATATATTGGTTAAGTTACCATAAAACCCAGAATCAAATGTAGCTTTTTTTGGCCTCTGTAGCAGCTTTTCACTTATCAGGACTGCTCTAAGGTGTATGCTTTAATAAAAATGCCAATTTTTGAATCCCATGGCACAACTGGAGATGGAGTATAAATCATAGCTACATTTGTTTCCTTCACATTTCCTGGCTCCCAAACCAAAGAAGTTTATAGTTACTTCCTGGCATGCTCACTTTATCTCTACACTCTTTTTTTTCTTGTTTTATTTTGCAGAAGTTTAGGAGAGCTTTATAATAATAGCAGCATGTTTCGAATGAGCCAACTGTTGGGACATTCCTTTCACAGAAATATTTTGGAATTGTTGAATTGGACTTTTACACATTAGCTTTGAAGATTTGCAACATCGCTCCTGAAGTTCGGGGATCTGAAAGCTGAATGAATTTATACCAGCAGGCAGAGAGGGGTAGATGATAAATGGGGTTTCAGTTCCACTATTTACTAGTCCTGGCATCTAACCTCTTCAACTTCCTGAGCTCCAGCTTCCACTACCCTAATACAATGGTTGCAACTACCTGTGTACTGATGAGCAAATAAGATAATGTAGAGGAAAGTGGTGGTCAGTAAGTCTTTGATGGTCTAGTACCAAAATCCCCAAGTGTGATTCCTTAAACAGTACAGTCATTGAATTATCTTGCATAACCTGAGAATCCTGGAAGTCAGCCTGCAGATCCTGGGTTAGTTCAATAACTTGGCCATGACTGGGTGCCAGGTCATTCTCTGCCATTCTCTTTTTTTTGGTTTTCTTTTGTTTACCCTGTCACTTTATTTTTTTTGTTTGTTTTTTTTCCTCTCACAATTTACATTTAATTTCTTTATTCTTAACATCTTTATTGGAGTATAATTGCTTTACAATGGTGTGCTAGTTTCTCTTTATAACAAAGTGAATCAGTTACACATATACATATGTTCCCATATCTCCTCCCTCTTGCGTCTCCCTCCCTATCCCACCCATCCAGGTGGTCACAAATCACCGAGCTGATCTCTCTGTGCCATGCAGCTGCTTCCCACTAGCTATCTATTTTACATTTGGTAGTGCATATATGTCCATGCCACTCTCTCATTTTGTTACAACTTACCCTTCCCCCTCCCCATATCCTCAAGTCCATTCTCTAGTAGGTCTGTGTCTTTGTTCCCGTTTTACCCCTAGGTACTTCATGACATTTTTTTTCTTATATTCCATTATATATGTGTTAGCATATGGTATTTGTCTTTCTCTTTCTGACTTACTTCACTCTGTATGACAGATTCTAGGTCCATCCACCTCACAACAAATAACTCAATTTCACTTTTTTTATGGCTGAGTAATATTCCATTGTATAAATGTGCCACACCTTCTTTATCCATTCATCCAATGATGGACACATAGGTTGCTTCCACCTCCGGGCTATTTTAAACAGAGCTTCAGTGAATATTTTGGTACATGACTCTTTTTGAATTATGGTTTTCTCAGGGTATATGCCCAGTAGTGGGATTGCTGGGTCATATGGTAGTTCTATTTGTAGTTTTTAAAGGAAACTCCATACTGTTCTCCATAGTTGCTGTACCAAATTACATTCCCACCAGCTGTGCAAGAGTGTTCCCTTTTCTCCACACCCTCTCCAGCATTTATTGTTTCTAGATATTTTGATGATGGCCATTCTGACTGGTGTGAGATGATATCTCATTGTAGTTTTGATTTGCATTTCTCTAATGATAAATGATGTTGAGCATTCTTTCATGTGTTTGTTGGCAGTCTGTATATCTTCTTTGGAGAAATGTCTATGTAGGTCTTCTGCCCATTTTTGGATTGTGTTGCATGAGCTGCTTGTAAATTTTGGAGATTAATCCTTTGTCAGTTGCTTCATTTGCAAATATTTTCTCCCATTCTGAGGGTTGTCTTTTGGTCTTGTTTATGGTTTCCTTTGCTGTGCAAAAGCTTTGAAGTTTCATTAGGTCCCATTTGTTTATTTTTGTTTTTATTTCCATTTCTCTAGGAGGTGGGTCCAAAAGGATCTTGCTGTGATTTATGTCATAGAGTGTTCTGCCTATGTTTTCCTCTAAGAGTTTGATAGTTTCTGGCCTTACATTTAGGTCTTTAATTCATTTTGACCTTATTTTACTGTATGGTGTTAGGCAGTGATCTAATCTCATACTTTGACATGTACCTGTCCAGTTTTCCCAGCACGAATTATTGAAAAGGCTGTCCTTTCTCCACTGTACATTCCTGCCTCCTTTATCAAAGATAAGGTGACCATATGTGCATGGGTTTATCTCTGGGCTTTCTATCCTGATCCATTGATCTATATTTCTGTTTTTGTGCCAGTACCATACTGTCTTGATTACTGTAGCTTTGTAGTATAGTGTGAAATCAGGGAGCCTGATTCCTCCAGTTCCTTTTTCTTTCTCAAGATTGCTTTGGCTATTCGGTGTCTTTTGTGTTTCCATACAAATTGTGAAATTTTTTGTCCTAGTTCTGTGAAAAATGCCAGTGGTAGTTTGATAGGGATTGCATTGAATCTGTAGATTGCTTTGGGTAGAAGAGTCATTTTCACAATGTTGATTCTTCCAATCCAAGAACATGGTATATCTCTCCATCTATTTGTATCATCTTTCATTTGTTTCATCAGTGTCTTATAATTTTCTGCTTACAGGTCTTTTGTCTCCTTAGGTAGGTTTATTCCTAGATATTTTATTCTTTTGTTGCAGTGGTAAATGGGAGTGTTTTCTTGATTTCACTTTCAGATTTTTCATCATTAGTGTACAGGAATGCCAGAGATTTCTGTGCATTAATTTTGTATCCTGCTACTTTACCAAATTGATTGATTAGCTCTAGTAGTTTTCTGATAGCATCTTTAGGATTCTCCATGTATAGTATCATGTCATCTGCAAACAGTGACAGCTTTACTTCTTTTCTGATTTGGATTCCTTTTATTTCCTTTTCTTCTCTGATTGCTGTGGCTAAAACTTCCAAAACTATGTTGAATAAGAGCGGTGAGTGTGGGCAACCTTGTCTTGTTCCTGATCTTAGTGGAAATGCTTTCAGTTTTTCACCATTGAGGATGATGTTGGCTGTGGATTTGTCATATATGCCCTTTATTATATTGAGGAAAGTTCCCTCTATGCCTACTTACTGCAGGGTTTTTATCATATATAGGTGTTGAGTTTTGTCAAAAGCTTTCTCTGCATCTACTGAGATGATCATACGGTTGTTCTCCTTCAATTTGTTAATATAGTTTAACATGTTGATTGATTTGCATATATTGAAGTATCCTTGCATTCCTGGAATAAACCCCACTTGATCATGGTGTATGATCCTTTTAATATGCAGTTGGATTCTGTCTGCTAATATTTTGTGGAGGATCTTTGCATCTATGTTCATCAGTGATATTGGCCTGTAAATTTCTTTCTTTGTGATATCCTTGTCTGGTTTTGGTATCAGGGTGATTGTGGCCTCGTAGAATGAGTTTGGGAGTGGTCCTCCCTCTGCTATATTTTGAAACAGTTTGAGAAGGATCAGTGTTACCTCTTCTCTAAATGTTTGATAGAATTCCCCTGTGAAGCCATCTGGTCCTGGGCTTTTGATTGTTGGAAGATTTTAATCACAGTTTCAATCTCTGTGCTTGTGATTGGTCTGTTCATATTTTCTATTTCTTCCTGATTCAGTCTTAGCAGGTTGTGCATTTCTAAGAATTTGTCCATTTCTTCCAGGTTGTCCATTTTATTGGCATAGAGTTGCTTGTAGTAATCTCTCACGATCTTTTGTATTTCTGCACTGTCAGTTCTTACTTCTCCTTTTCATTTCTAATTCTATTGATTTGAGTCCTTTCCCTTTTTTTCTTGATGAGTCTGGCTAATGGATTATCAATTTTGTTTATCTTCTCAAAGAACCAGCTTTTAGTTTTATTGATCTTTGCTATCGTTTCCTTCATTTCTTTTTCATTTATTTCTGATCTGATCTTTATGATTTCTTTCCTTCTGCTAACTTTGGGTTTTTTTCTTCTTTCTCTAATTGTTTTAGGTGCAAGGTTAGGTTGTTTATTCAAGATGTTTCCTGTTTCTTAAGGTATGGTTGTATTGGTATAAACTTCCCTCTTAGAACTGCTTTTGCTGCATCCCATAAGTTTTGGGTCGTCGTGTCTCCATTGTCATTTGTTTCTAGGTATTTTTTGATTTCCTCTTTGACTTCTTCAGTGATCACTTCGTTATTAAGTAGTGTATTGTTTAGCCTCCATGTGTTTGTATTATTTACAGATTTTTTCCTGTAATTGATATCTAGTCTTATAGCATTGTGGTTGGAAAAGATACTTGATACAATTTCAATTTTCTTAAATTTACCAAGGCTTGATTTGTGACCCAAGATATGATCTATCCTGGAGTGTGTTCCATGAGCACTTGAGAAGAATGTATATTCTGTTGTTTTTGGATGGAATGTCCTATAAATATCAATTAAGTCCATCTTGTTTAATGTATCATTTAAAGCTTGTGTTTCCTTATTTATTTTCATTTTGGATGATCTGTCCATTGGTGAAAGTGGGGTGTTAAAGTCCCCTACTATGAATGTGTTACTGTTGACTTCCCCTTTTATGGCTGTTAGTATTTGCCTTATGTATTGAGGTGCTCCTATGTTGGGTGCATAAATATTTACAATTGTTATATCTTCTTCTTGGATCGATCCCTTCATCATTATGTAGTGTCCTTCTTTATCTCTTCTAATAGTCTTTATTTTAAAGTCTATTTTGTCTGATATGAGAATTGCTACTCCAGCTTTCTTTTGATTTCAATTTGCATGGAATATCTTTTTCTATTCTCTCACTTTCAGTCTGTATGTGTCTCTGGGTCTGAAGTGGGTCTCCTGTGGACAGCATATATATGGGTCATGTTTTTGTATCCATTCAGCCAGTCTGTTTCTTTTGGTGGGAGCATTTAATCCATTTACATTTAAGGTAATTATCGATATGTATGTTCCTATTCCCATTTTCTTAATTGTTTTGTGTTTGTTATTATAGGTCTTTTCCTTCTCTTGTGTTTCTTGCCTAGACAAGATCCTTTAGCATTTGTTGTGAAGCTGGTTTGGTGGTGCTGAACTCTCTCAGCTTTTGCTTGTCTGTAAATGTTTTAATTTCTCCATCAAATCTGAATGAGATCCTTGCTGGGTAGAGTAATCTTGGTTGTAGGTTTTTCTCCTTCATCACTTTAAATATGTCCTGCCAGTCCCTGCTGGCTTGCAGAGTTTCTGCTGAAAGATCAGCTGTTAACCTAATGGGGATTCCCTTGTGTGTTATTTGTTGTTTTTCCCTTGCTGCTTTTAGTATGTTTTCTTTGTATGTAATTTTTGACAGTTTGATTAATATATGTGTTGGCATGTTTCTCCTTTGATTTATCCTGTATGGGACTCTCTGTGCTTCCTGGACTTGATTAACTATTTCCTTTCCCATAATAGGGAAGTTTTCAACTATAATCTCTTCAAATATTTTCTCAGTCCCTTTCTTTTTCTCTTCTTCTTCTGGAACCCCTAAAATTCACATGTTGGTGCCTTTAATGTTGTCCCAGAGGTCTCTGACACTGTCCTCAGTTCTTTTCATTCTTTTTTCTTTGTTGTGCTCTGCAGTAGTTATTTCCACTATTTTATCTTCCAGGTCACTTATCCGTTCCTCTGCCTCAGTTATTCCACTCTTGATCCCATCTAGAGTATTTTTATTTTCATTTATTTTACTGTTCATCATCATTGCTTGTTTCATCTTTAGTTCTTCTAGGTTCTTGTTAAATGCTTCTTGCATTTTCTCTATTCTGTTTCCAAGATTTTGGGTCATATTTACTATCATTATTCTGAATTATTTTTCAGGTAGACTGCCTATTTCCTCTTCATTTGTTAGGTCTGGTGGGTTTTTATCTTGCTCCTTCATCTGCTGTGTGTTTTTCTGTCTTCTCAGTTTGCTTATCTTACTGTGTTTGGGGCCTCCTTTTTTCAGGCTGCAGGTTCGTACTTCCCATTATTTTTGGTGTCTGTCCCCAGTGGCTAAAGTTCGTTCAGTGGGTTGTGTAAGCTTCCTGGTGGAGAGGACTAGTGCCTGTGTTCTGGTGGATGAGGCTGGATCCTGTCTTTGTGGTGGGCAGGTCCACGTCTGGTGGTGTGTTTTGGGTTGTCTGTGGACTTATTATGATTTTAGGCAGCCTGTCTGCTAATGGGTGGGGTTGTGTTCCTGTCTTTCTTGTTGTTTGGCATAGGGTGTCCTGCACTGTATCTTGCTGGTCGTTGAGTGAAGCTGGGTGCTGGTTTTGAGATGGAGATCTCTGGGATATTTTCGCCATTTGATATTATGTGGAGCTTGGAAATCTCTTGTGGACCACTGTCGTAAAGTTGGCTGTACCACCTCAGAGGCACAGCACTGACTCCTGGCTGCAGAACCAAGAGACTTTCATCTACATGGCTCAGAATAAAAGGGAGAAAAAGTAGGAAGAAAGAGAGAAAGAAAGAAAGAAAGAAAGAAAGAAAGGAAGGAAGAAAGAAAAGAGGAAGGAAAGAAGAAAGAAAGGATAACATAAAACAAAATAAGATAAAATAAAATAGTTATTAAAATAAAAATAATTATTAAGAAAAAGAAATTTTTTAATTAAATAAAAAGGTCAGATAGAACCCTAGGACAAATGGTGAAAGCAAAGCTATACAGACAAAATCTCGCACAGAAGCATACACATACACACTCACAAAAAGAGGAAAATGGGAAAAAAATAATAAATCTTGCTCTCAAAGTCCACCTCCTCAATTTGGGATGATTTGTTGTCTATTCATGTATTCCACAGATGCAGGGTACATCAAGTTGATTGTGGAGTTTTAATCCGCTTCTCCTGAGGCTGTTGGGAGAGATTTCCCTTTGTCTTCTTTGTTCTCACAGCTCCCAGGACTCAACTTTGGATTTGGCCCCGCTTCTGTATATAGGTCGCCAGAGGGCGTATGTTCTTCACTCAGACAGGATGGGGTTAAAGGAGCAGCTGCTTGGGGGGCTCTGGTTCACTCAGGCCAGGGAAGGGAGGGGTGCAGATGCGGAGCGAGCCTGCAGTGGCAGAGGCCAGCAAGACGTTGCACCAGCCTGAGGCGTGCCGTGCATTCTCCCGGGTAAGTTGTCCCTGGATCCCAGGACCCTGGCAGTGGCAGGCTGCCTAGGCTCCAAAGGGGAGGTGTGGATAGTGCCCTGTGCTCGCTCACAGGCTTCTTGGTGGCAGCAGCAGCGGCCTTAACATCTCATGCCCATCTTTGTGGTCTGTGCTGTTAGCCGTGACTCGCGCCCGTTTTTGGAGCTCCTTTAAGCAACACTTTTAATCCCGTCTCCTCACGCACCAGGAAAAAAAGAGGGAAGAAAAAGTCTCTTGCCTCTTCGGCAGGTCCAGACTTTTTCCCGGACTCCCTCCCAGCTAGCCATGGTGCACTAACCCCCTACAGGCTGTGTTCACGCCGACAACCCCAGTCCTCTCCCTGCGCTCCGACCAAAGCCAGAGCCTCAGATCCCAGCCCCGCCCGCCCCGGCGGGTGAGCAGACAAGCCTCTCGGGCTGGTGAGTGCCGATCAGCACCGATACTCTGTGCGGGAATCTCTCCGCTTTGCCCTCCCCACCCCTGTTGCTGTGCTCTCCTCCATGGCCCCAAAGCTTCCCCCCTCCACCACCCACAGTCTCTGCCTGCGAAGGGGCTTCCTAGTGTGTGGAAACTTTTCCTCCTTCACAGCTCCCTCCCACTGGTGCGGGTCCCATCCCTATTCTTTTGTCTCTGTTTATTCTTTTTTCTTTTGCCTACCCAGGTACGTGGGGAGTTTCTTGCCTTTTGGGAGGTCTGAGGTCTTCTGCCAGCGTTCAGTAGGTGTTCGGTAGGAGTTGTTCCACGTGTAGATGTATTTCTGGTGTATTATGAGCCCCGGGAGTGGCCTGGGGGCGCTGGGAGATCAAGGGGAACTGACTCTGGGTCTCAAGCCGGTCGAAGGGCACCGCAAACAGATCTAGGTCCTCCTGACGCCTCAACACAGACACAATGCTGCCATTCCCTTGGTCTTTCCTCGGGGTCACAAGATGGCTGCTGCAGCTCCAAGCACATGTCTTCACACAAGAATAGCCAATGTAGAAGGGAAGAGGGCAGGAAAAAGCTATCTTCTCGAGAGGCTTTCTTTTTTATTTGAGTTAGGGAACTTTCCTTTATAGCCACCAGCCAGAACCAGGGCCAGTGATCACCATCATCCTGTCAGGGTTGATGGGGTTGCCACAGGAGACTTTGGCCAAGCTTGGTGAATCCTCTGAGTTGGGGCATGTTGCCAGTGGAACAAAATTGTAGCTTTGTGAGGAAGGGAGCCTAGGAATGGCTATTGGGGAGCAACCAACAGTGTCAGATAGGTGCCCTAGAATGTTACCCTAGAGGAGGACAGGGCGGGGGTGGAGGGAGGGTGAAGTCATCCATTGTCCTGCTGCAGTTTTCATGACCATGCCCCCCTCACTGCTCCACACTTTGGGAACACTCTCCAGCTGCAAAACTTCTGTTTCTCTCAGGGTCCTGCTCTCCTGCCCTGCATCTAGCCATAGTAGTCAAAGACAAGGTTGATGCATTTGGGGTTCTCTCTGGCTCAGTCCCATGCTTTGTAGTTTGTGGTCTTTAACCCTTAAGTGCATGCTGTTCTGATCCCAAAGTGACTAACTGGAGTGGCCTCCTCACTGGTGATGGCACTGTAGGGTCCTGCTTTCCAGCTCTTTCCACATCGTGGCATACACAAAAAATGAGGACACCTGCACATCACCCTGCAGTAAGTGGAAGAGGCTGCTCGGGCTGGAGGGAACTGGCCCAGCCACTCCGAGGACCAAGGAGATCAGTGTACCTGAAAACATGTGTGGTGCCCTATATCCATCAGGTGTGCCTAGGCAGCTCTTCTCCCCCTCCTCACCCCAATTCCAGCCATAGGACCCCTTGGCTTTTTCAACAGCCATATCTCACTGTGGCCTCCAAATCCCCTTCCAGAGATCATGGAAGAATCATGGTCCCCAGAGCAGGGTGTCTCTTTTAACTTAATTGAGCATCATCTCATTAGATTCCACCTTTCTAGTTGCCTTTGGATCCTTATACTTTCAAATAGCAATGTGACAGGACCCCAGCTCAGAATGGTATAATTAAAAAGGGAATTTAACTGAAATGTCCAAGGGAAATGTCTGCTCAGGCACAGCTGGAGGTGCCTTGATTTTGTGTTTCCATGTGTTGGCTCCATATTTGTCAAGGATGCCCTCACTCTTTCCCATGAAGTGGCAGGGCAACTGTCAGCAGCTCCAGGTCCATATCCTCAGCATTAGAGTTTCTCTTTCCCAATAGTCCCACTGATTCACTCCAATGGTCAATATGGATTACCTGCACCAGTCACTGAGATGAGCCAGGCAGCGTCTCTGTTCTGTGTGTGTGTGTGGAGGGTGGTTTGTGTGCAACTGTGCACATCTGTGTGTACCCCACTGGAGCTGAAAGGACCAGGAGTGGAGGACGGTCCCCAAAGGACAATTTGGAGTGTTGTTATTAGAAGGGGAAGAAGACAGGGGTCTGGTAAAACCAAGTAGATGACCATCCAAGGAATAACAAGAGAGAGGCTTGGGCAACAAGCTGGAGCCAAATTCTGGAGAAATTCTTCCTCAATGGCTTGAAATCCAGCTAAAGGATTTTTGATCTAATGGGCTAGGCAGTAGGTTGGTAGGTGTTTGTTCTGCAGGTGTTTATGTATATTGATAAATTTGGCTTTATCTGTAGGATCAAAATCTGTATTTCTCTCTGACTATAATGCAATCACAAAATGTGAGCTTAACAAGTTATAGGATAACTTAAAATCTTAAAACTTTCCCACAACAGCATGATGAATTGTGGAAGACAGAGGTTATTGTCATTGTTTTACAAGGAAGAAATGTCACTAAGAGGGAGGCCATGACCTGTTCCAGGCACAGAGGCCAGGCCTGAGCTCCCTCAGGTCAGCAGGAGGCCTTGGAAGGAGGAGTGATAAGGACGGGTGTGTTCTCTCCACCCTTTATATGAGTTTCATGTCCAGCCGAGGGCAGTCAGGGCCGCCTGCTCCTGGGGCCCAACTTCCTCGGCCCACTTTCTTTTCTTTTCTTTTTTAAGTCTTTATTGAATTTGTTACAATATTGCTTCTACTTTATGTTTTGGTTTTTCGGCTGGGGTCATGTGTTATCTTAGCTCCCCCACCAGGTATAGAACACATACCCCCTGCATTGGAAGGCAAAGTCTTAACCACTGGACCATGAGGGAGGTCCCCCTTCATCCCATTTTCATCTCCTTCCCAGGGTGTGTTCTCCCCATAGGAGTGTACTCATGAGAAAGGAGGCTCCTCTCTGGACTGGTTGAGGAATCTGTTGGGGTGCCCTGAGTCCCAGTGACCAGGAGCAGTGAGGCCAGGAGGTTGCCTAGCTTTGCCTGGTGCTGTGTGTCATGGTGGCCTTGAGGGGCCTGAGTTTGAAGAGGAAGCGCTCTGGACAAGGAATCAGAAGGCCACTGTCTTTAGTCTGTTCAAGCTGCTGTTACAAAATACCACAGACTGGGTGGCTTAAACAACAGATATTTATTTCTCACAGTTGTGGAGGCTAGGAAGTCCAAGACCAAGGCGCCAGCAGATTTGGTGTCTGGTGTAGACCCGCTTCCTGGTTCATAGGCGGTCTTCTCCCTGTGTCCTCTCATGGCAGACAGAAGGGTTGAGGGAGCTCCCTGGGGTTTCTTTTATAAGAACACTAATCCCATTTATGAGGGCTCTACTCTCATGTCCTAATCACCTCTCAAAGCCCCCATCACCTAACCCTATTACAGTGGGGCGGGGGGCTCAATGATTCAGTCTGTAGCAGCCACCACCACCTGCTGGCTGTGTGGCCCAGGCTGGTCCAGAGCCTCAGTTCTCTATGCATGAGGCAGGGCTGAGAGCAGTGCTCAACCTGTGGGGAGAGGCCATGGTGATTCAGGAAGAGAAGAGAGGGCTGGACAGAGTAGCTTGTACAGCCCAGGGTGAGCTCTGAGCACTAGATCCTGCGGTTCTTCAGTGTCAGGGTCCCAAAGACCTTTGGTGTAATCCTACACCTTCATGGAACCCTCTCCTTCACCACAGATTTCTACACATTTCCCCCTTTTCCCTTAATTATTCTGACCCCTGCCCCCCACTAGGCATTGTTAGGTGTTGGTGGGAGACAGAGTTCTTTCAAACCCATTTCTCTTTGCTCAGCAGCTCCCCAGCTCCCACTGCTCCTGGGCTGTGGCCACCTCCTTTAGGATGTTAGACCCAATGTTGGGAAATAGCACACCTGCTTGGCAACCCTTCCCCTTCCTCCCTTTTAAATATTTAAATAACCAAGATGTATGTCGATTTAACATGATTAATATTATTGATAATCCCACCACCCTAAAACAAGGACATTTAACCTTTTGCATGATCCCTTCCAATTCTTATATGGATGGACAGATTTATGTGTACCTAAGTGCACACACCATTTACACCTTGCTTCTGTATATTCCAACCTTTTATCAAAAACATTTTTCCAGGTGCTGCACAGTCTTTATGGTCATGTTTCATGACCACATAGGATTCCATCAGTGGAATCTGCATCGCTCTATCAACACGGCATCTAGGCCTCTCCACATCTTCGTTGGCACAGTACAGCTGATGGTTTTATGGGGAAAGTTTCTTACTTCTGTTATTTTTTATGATGTAGAGTACCTGCCTAAAGAGGATCAATTTTAGGGCTTTGTTTTTTATCTTGATTTTGGACCATCCAAGTTTGTCCATGACATACATGTTCATCCTCCTGTGGAATTCCAAAACTGTTACACCACTGTGAAATCATGCTTCAAGTTTTATGATGGGAAAAGTGGATTCAATCTGTCTTTTGGTTGAACTTTCATTTCAGTTGGGTCTCTTGCTGTTTTTGAAAGCAAAAGCAAAAAGCAAAAACAAATGATAAAGAAGTCTTAAAATATGATTTGGAAGAACTCTGAAAATTTCATCTCAGAATTAGGCTCATTTATTGGTTTGGTGCAGAACCCTCCGTGAGTAGTGTTTTGCAGTACTGGGCACTGCACTTGGTCTGCTCTGCGACTTCTAATTCTGTGAGCAAATGTAACTCTGTTCGGTAAACTTCTCTGTAGGCTACACACGACTTCCAGCTCCTCCCCAATCAATTTTCTCCATGTGTAGGATCAGGATTAATCTTTAATTATTGACACAGACACTTAGAAAACATCCCTTCATCATGTCTGGAAACATATTTCAGCACTAAGCACCAACCACTGGGAGAAAACATAAGGTTGCAGATACAGTTTTTTAAAAAATATTGTGTCTCCCCTACCAGATTTTATTTTATGTATTATTATTATTTTTTGCACTGCATGGCATGTGGGATCTTAATTTCCTGACCAGGAATTGAATCCGGGTGCTCGACAGTGAAAGTGTAGAGTCCTAACCACCGGACCACGAGGGAATTCACTGCAGATATAGTTTTAAAGAAAGGCATGTCACTGTACTCCTGGAGACTACAGGGGAAACAGTTGAGGGCCTCCCAAGTGCCCGCCCTGGACAGAAGGGTCACGTATTCTTCCTTGTGGTGTTTCTTAACAGCCCCATCCCAACCCCTGAGAGATAGGCTTCACCCTCCCAGAAGTGACAGTGACCAGCCCCAGGTGGCAGCGTGCGCCTGAGCCTGGGTGACCTGACTCCTAGCTCTGTGCCCTTTCTTCAGCCTCACAGCAGCCCCCCATGGAAACAATACTTTAGCTTGGAGCAGTGGCAGCTTTATCTGCCAGTGTGGACATCCTCCACAGGTGTCCGATGTGGAGAGTGATG
Organism: Mesoplodon bidens; assembly: GCF_964165515.1. Classification (NCBI taxonomy): domain Eukaryota; kingdom Metazoa; phylum Chordata; class Mammalia; order Artiodactyla; family Ziphiidae; genus Mesoplodon; species Mesoplodon bidens. The sequence goes on along the minus strand of NW_027671685.1, from coordinate 745,083 downwards.
GGGAAGACTTTAGCTTTAAGCAGAACTGGGTTCACATCCCAGCTCTGTCATTTCTCAGCTGTGTAGCTTCAGGTAAATGGCTGTTTTCCCAAACCTCAGTTTGCTCATCCGTTAAATGGGGATTATAGTACTTGCCTTATAAGGTTTCTGTAGGGATTAAACAAGTTGATATGTGCGAAGAGCTCAGTGGATCAAACACATCTTGAAAATCGTTCTTCTTGTTGGAATTCTTCTTTGACTGAATCCAGAAGGAATGTCTCTGTTTGCTAATTGGACAGGAGGTCCTGTGGTTACAAGGATGATCTTAAGATCTTTTTACCACTGGGTTTCTTCCATCCTGTTAAGGACATACAGAAGCGAAAAAGGTATTAACATATGTCCAGTCTCTGAGTCAATGATGGAGAAATATAACTTGGTTGTTGAAGAAAGCCAAAGACTGCATTAGCTACATAGCCACGTTTTTTCAGTCTCTCATTTGAGCAGAATGAGATTTTCCACTTATATAAAAAATTGCAGTTTTGACCAAAATAAAAATCTAATTATTCACAAAAATTATTATATGGGTTTTCAAACAGCCAATAAATTTGCTTTAATTAATGTTAGTTATGGCACAAATACTCCCAAATGCTCATGATTAAGCTAATGAATCGGAGGCCTCACACACATCTGCTTTGATTCATATTGGTAAATGAGAAAACCTTTATTTTTCTGATGTAGCCACAAAACCTTGGGTGGGGAAAGTGCCTTCCAATGGGTAATATGAAGTTTTAAAACAGAATTTCCTTCCAACTTTATGTTGTGAAACATATCATAAAGTAGTTAGAAAGAATTCTGGTGTTTTCAGAAGACAATTTAAATAAAATCTACTTAACTTGGGCCTCCAAGGAGATCATCACACAAAAACCAAGGTCTGTCCATTTATTTAACTGTGCCTTTTTGTGTGATGTATGGGCTGTTATCACCTACAGCATCTTGTTTTCAGACCCATCTTGTGGTTCAGACGAACAAAGGACAAGTTCACATGGCAATGGGATTAGAGTATGTGTGTGTGAGGGTGAACCAGTGTGAGGGCTGGGAGAGCACAAGGGTGTGCATGTGTGTGAGTGTGTATGTGTGTAAGAGCAAGTATGCACACATGTGAGCATGCTGCCTGTATGTGAATGGCTATATACAAGTGAGTGCACGTATGTGTCTAAGTGTGTATATGAATATAAGTGTGTGTGTGTGGGGGGGTGTATGAGCGTGTGCATGCACACATACACACTTATGTGCACACAGGAGCTGGGAAGGAAGCGGGAAGGGTGAGGTCATCCTGACCTCTTGCCTCCCCACAGAAGTTGTCCCACCTTGAAGACGCCCTGACTGGGCCTGGCACAGCTCTTGCTGTTGCTCCAGAGCTGGGAGACCTGGGTTTGAGCCTGGAGCTGCCTCAAAACTGGCCACCATGTCCTGGGACAAATCAGTTGGCTTTCCAAGCCTCAACTTCCTCCTCTGGAGAAAGGGTGATCGTGTCTGCTTCACTACTTTTCTGTGAGGATGGAACAGTAAGGCCCCTTACCAGGACAGCCCCGGACAGTGAGGGGCCGGGAGTTCCCTCCTTAACCACTCCCCTCTTGGCTAATCCTAGCTTCAAGGCTGCCGGGACTGCTAACATCAGTGCCAGGTCCTTCCTGGGGACAGTTCCTCCTCCTCCTTCCAGCTCCTGTGATGAAGCTCACACCTTAGGCGTGGCCTTGAATGAGTTGAGCTGGAAGAAGCACCATAGGATAACTCAGCCCAGCTGGTCCTGGTTCTGCTGATGATCTCTTCTTGGGCTTTTGTTCAGTTAGCGCTGCCTCTCTGAGTCCAAGACATAGGCAGGTATGGCCACTACGCATTCTTCTCACTCATTCACTAAATATTCTCAGCGGTGTCTCCCTCTCCTCACCCCATCAACCCTCAGAGCCTCTCATCACCTGTGGGCCGGTAAGGTGAAAACTTCTCAGTCTGCCTGGCATCAAGGCCCCAGGACCATTCAGCCTTCTCTCACTTCAGTTCACTTGGGGGTGGTGGGGAATCTGAAGGAGGCATGGGGCTGGGGTCGGGGTGTCTGAGGGACCCCATCTGTGCCAGTGTGCTGGTGCTGCCCGAACAAAGTACCACAGTCAGGGTGGCTTAAACAACAGATGTTTCTTTTCTCATAATTCTAAAGGCTAGAAGTCCAAAATCTAGGTGTCAGCAGGTTGGTTCCTCCTGAGGCCTCTCTCCTCGGCTTGCAGATGGCCATCTTCTCCTGGTGTCCTCACATGGTCTTCCTTCTGTGTGTATCTGTGTCTGAATCTCATCTTTTTAAGAGGACACCAGGGGCTTCCCTGGTGGCGGACTGGTTGAGAGTCCGCCTGCCAATGCAGGGGACGTGGGTTCGTGCCCCGGTGTAGAAGATGCCACATTCCGTGGAGCGGCTGGGCCCGTGAGCCATGGCCGCTGGGCCTACGCATCTGGAGCCTGTGCTCCACAACGGGAGAAGCCACAACAGTGAAAGGCCCACATACCGCAAAAAATAAGAAAAGAAAAAAAAGAGGACACCAGTCATATTGGATTAGGGCCCACCCAAGTGACCTCTCTTTAACTTAATTACCTCTTTAAAAACCCTATCCCAAATACAGCCACATTCTGAAGGATCAGGGGTTAGGACTACAACACATGAATTTTGGTGGGGGACACGGTTCAGCCCATACCACCATCTAATCAGACTTGACACATCAGGGAAACTCCAGACATTCACTGTGGGCAGGATGAAGAGGGCAGGGGTCAGCAGGAACAGGTGGAGCCCAGTGTGGGGATTCAAGCAGGCCTGACATGGCAGCTGGGCTGTGGCATGGACGAGGCTTGGAGGCCACATATGGGAGCAGCCTGAGGGCTCTCCTCAACATGTCAGAAGCCATGATGGAGGGAATTCCCTGGCAGTCCAGTGGTTAGGCCTCTACACTCTCACTGCTGAGGGCCCAGGTTCAATCCTTGGTTGGGGAACTAAGATCCCACAAGGCGCTCTGTATGGCTTTAAAAAAAAAAAAGAAGAAGCCATGATGGAAACTGTTCATTCCCCTCCCATGGCTGTTGATGGGATTTCTTTCTGTCAGGCCAGTGTGATGAACCTTAGAAAGTGGGTTCTGGTGGGAAGTCATGTGTGTGTCCTTCAAAAATAATGAATGGGAACATGAATTAACGATTACTGAAGACTTGCATATTGCTTGCAGACCAAACCTTTCAAAACACACTTTTGTATTTTGGGACTGAACAGGGACCTTTAAGGAAATGTTTGCTGATGTGGTTGAGAAGAGAGTCACTCAGCATGCCAATGGGAGTCACTGATTAAACCCACATTCCTAAGAGAAAATTTTCTGAGCTCCTGCCAAATGCCTGGTTTGGGCTAGCTGGTCTCACAGGTTGTCTTCACCTGGCTCAGCTGTGACGTTTACCTGACACCGAGGTGGAAGCTGAGGCTCAGAGTGGTGAACTGATGCTTCCTGAGCCCAGGATGCCTGCCCCACCAGCTGGCCAAGCCTGTGGGAGCCAGGACCTGGGTGCCCTTGTCCTTTGGCTTTTGTTAGGTTATACTTGAAGTTCACTGAACTCCATGTATTTGAAATGTGTAATTTGCTACATTTTGACAAATGTGTACACCTGTGAAATGCCCATAGATGAACATGTCCATGACCCTCAAAACTTTCCTCTTCCCTCCTTGAATTCTCTCCCTTCCATTCTTTCCCACCTGCCATGCAAGTATTGCTGATTCCTACACAATTAATTAGCTTTCCTCTTTTTACGATTTTTGAAGGAATGGAATCACACAGTATGTATTCTTTGTGGGGGGAGGGGAGCCTGGTTTCCTTCACTCAGTATAATTATTGAGAGTTTCTTTGATTCTTTTGCATACATTGTTCATTCTTTTTCATTACTATTATTATATGGCTATACCACAATTTGTTTATCCATTCACCTGTTAATGGATATTTTTGTTATTTCCAGTTTGAGTCTGTTACAAATAAACATCCATGAACATTCATGTACAAGTTTTTGTATGGAATATACTTTCATTTATCTTGGGTATAATACTTTGGAATGGAATGGTTGACTATCTGATAGATGTGTGATTAACTTTTTAAGAAACTGCCAAACCATTGTTCAAAAATATTGTACCATTTTACATTCCCATCAGCAGTATATGCGAGTTTCATTTGTTCATATAATGTCTTTTTTCTTTGGCCGCTTTTAAGATTTTCTCTTTATCCCTGGATTTAAGCAATTCAATTATGATATGGCTTGGTGTAGTTTTCTTCATGTTTATTTTGCTTAAGTTTCATTAAGAGTCTTGAATGTGTGAGTTTATAGTTTTCATCAAAATTTGAAAAAACTTCTTGGCCATTTCTTCTTCAAATAGTTTTTTTTCTGTTCTGCTCTTTTTCTCCTCTCCCTTGGGACTGCAATTACATACGTATTAGGCCACTTGAATCCCAAAGTTCACTGACATGCTTTCTTTTTAAAATAATAATTTCCCTCTGTGTTCATTTTGGATAGTTTCTATTGCTGTTTACTAATCTTTTCCTCTGCAATGTTTAATCTTCCAATAATCCTTTCTACCCTATTTTCCATCTCAGACATGATAGCTTTCATCTCTAGAATTTCAGTTCAGGTCATTGATCTCTCTACTTAACCTTTTGAGCATACACTATGCAGTTATATTTCTTGTTTTAAGGTCCTCATGTGCTAATTCTAACACCTATGGCAGTTGTGGGTCATTTTCAATTAATTGATTTTTCTGCTCATTATGGGGTCTATTTTCCTGCTGGTAATTTCTGATTATATGCCAGACATTTATGAATTTTACCTCTTTGGGTGCTGGATATTTTTATATTTCTATCAATATTCATGAGCTTTGTTATGTCGTAGATGTTACTTGTAAGAGTTTGATCCTTTTGGATCTTGTTTTTAGATGCATTAGGTGGAATCAGAGCTATATTTAATGTAGGGTTGATTATTCCCTACCACTGAGGCAGGACCCTTCTTGGTACCCTACTCAGTGTCTGAACAGATGCTCTTCCCATCCCTGTGTGAGAGCTGGGCACTGTTCCCTCTAATCCTTTCCCTGGCTTCAGGTTGTTTCTTCACACACGTGCTGATCAACCCTCTGTGGAATACCCCGCGAGGACCCTTGAAGGTCTCCATGGTTCTCTGTGTGCAGCTCTCACCTACCAGGTCCTCTGCTCTGCAAACTCTAACTACCTTGGCATCCCTGCACTCACAGTTGCCAGTTTCCACCTGTATTTCCTCCCCCTGTGCCACATCCTGGAAACTCTCCCCAGGCAGGAAGCCAGAGTAGTCATTTTCTGTGTCTCTGAGGATCAGTCTCTTTCCTTGCTTGATCCCTGTATCTTCAAAACCATTGCTTCATATATCTTATTTTTGGGCTTACTATTTTTGTTTGGGTTTTTGATATTGTTTGGGGAGGAGAGTAAATCTAGTCATTACTACTCCCTCTTGCCTGGAAGTAGAAAAACATAATGTGACCTTTTAAATTTGGGGTAATAATTTTAGATTTATAGAAACACATTGTACCTATGTACCTATGTAAATCTAGTCATTGCTACTCCATCTTGCCTGAAAGTTGAAATCCATGATGTAGCCTTTTAATTTTTTTGGAATAATTTTAGTTATATAGAAACATATTATGTACATATGTACATAACCATAGTACATTTGTCAAAAGTAAAAAATTAACTGTGATACAATACTCTGGCAGGTGGAATTCTAAGATCGCTCCCAAGTTTACCACACCTTGCTGTACACACTTTGTATAACTCCCTCCCCATGAGTGTAGGCAGAACCTGCGATTATGATGATATGATTGGGTTACTCAACCTATGATTGAGTTACGTTAAAAAGGTTATCCTTGGTGGGCCTGACTTAATTAGGTGAGTCCTTAAAAAAGACTGGACCCTTCCTTGAAGCATGAGAGGGTGTGTGGAGGGGACCACATGGCAAGCAACTGTGAATGTCCTCTGACCAGCAGTTAGAAAGAGAATGGGAGCCTCAGACCACAGGAACCACATGGGTTTGAAAGAGGACCCAGAGCTCTAGAAACCCTCAGATGACACATTGACTTTAGCCTCATGAGAGTCTGAGCAGAGAACCAAGTTCATCTGTGTCTAGACTTCTGATCACAAATACTGTAAGATAGTAAATTTGTGTTGTTTTAAACTGCTGATTTGGTGGAAATCTGTTATGCAACAATGGAAAATGAATATAATTACTATTAAGTAAGAAGAACTAGGTCAAATTCATGAGTAACAATAACCCACTATTCATCTAGCAAGATTTCAATAACGGTTAACGTGAAAAAAAGAAGACTAATGTGAAGACGAGCATGAAGCCATGGACACTCCCGTCACCTCCAGTTTTCAAGATGATTTTCACACTCTTATATTGTGTGTCAGTTGGAGGTGGTTAGAATTCTGATCAAGAATGGATCTATTATATGAGAAAGTTTTTGCAAATCATATATCTGATGAGGATGTAGTATCCAAATATGTGAAGAACTCTTTGAGCTCATCAACAAATAGACAAACAACACAATTTAAAAATAGACAAGGGGCTTGAACAGACATTTCTTCAAACAAGATATACAGATGGTCAACAAGTACATGAAAATGTGCTCAGCATCATTCGTCATTAGGGAAATGCAAGTCAAACCCATAATGAGATACAGCTTCACATCCAATAGGATCTGTTGGTGAGGATGGAGAGAAATTGGAACCCTCATCCACTGCTGGTGGGGATGTCAAATGGTTCAGCCACTGTGGAAAATTTTGGTGGGTCTTCAAAATGTTCAATATGGAATTATCATATGACCCAACAATTCCACTCCTAGGTATATACCCAAAAGAATTGAAAACAGGTATTAAAACAATGCATGCACGTCCACTTATGTTCATAGCAGCACTATTCACAATAGCCAGAAGGTGGAAACAGCCCACATGTTCATCAAGGAATATATGGATAAAGAAATTGTGGTATGTACATACAATGTAGTACTATTAAGCCGTAAAAAAGAATGAAATACTGATACATGATACAAAGTGAATGAATCTCAAAAACATTTTGCTAAGTGAAGGAAACCAGACACAAAAGGTCACATACTGTGTGATTCTATTTATATGAAATATCCAAAATAGGTTAATCCATAGAGACAGAAAGCAGATTGGTGGCTGGGCGGAGGGAGGAAAGGGAAGCTATTGCTTGATGGGTACAGGATTTCCTTTTGGAGTAAAGGTAATGTGTTGGAACTAGATAGAGGGAACTACATAAAAGGGGTGGTTGCCCAACATTATGAATCCCCTAAAGGCCTCTGAATTGTTCACTTTAAAATGGTTAATTTTATGCTATGTGAGTTTGACCTTACTTTTTTAAAAAAGAATAATCTGTTATACAAAAGAATAAAGTTATATCTTAATCAGTGGTAAATGACTTTGTAATTCTGCTATCCATTTTTTAAATGTGAACTACAGACTTTATTTAGATCTTCTCACCAGTTTTTCTTCTAATGTCCTTTTCCTATTCCCGGATCCCACCCAGGAGACCACATTGTATTTAGTGGTCATGTCTCCTCCTCAGTCTTTCATTCCTTTTGTTTTTTGACTGACAATTTTAAGACATATTGGTCAGGTATTGTGTAGAATGTTGCTGAATTTGGGCTAGTCTGATGTTTCTCATGATTAGACTGGGTTACTAGTGTTTGGGAAGAATACCACTGAGGTGGATTGACACTATCATGACATCATGTCAGTGGTCTATGATGTCAACATGACCTATCACTGGTGACATTAACCTTGATCACTTGATTAAAGTGGTATCTGCTAGATTTCTCCATTATAAAGTTACTGTTTTCCTTTCCCTCCTCTACATTTTAGAAGTAGGTCACTAAGTCCAGGCCATACTCAAGGAGACGGGAATTTAGCTCCACCTCCTGGAGAGGGAAGTATCTACATATATTACTTGGAATTCTTCTGTAAGGAAGATTTGTCTCTTTTCCCTATTTATTTATTGTTTTATTTATTTATTTATCTAATCATTTATATCAGTATGTACTCATGGACATTTAATTTATTCTTTGGATTATAATTCAATACTACATCATTTATTTTGTTGCCTAAGTTGCTCCAGCTTTGACCATTCTGAATTCTTTTGCTTTGGTTTTGTTCCTTTGATGTACCGCCCCCCTTTTTTAAAGCACTTCCTTATTTTCTGGCACTGCAAGATACTCTAGGCTTATCTTGTATTTTCCCTGCCCTGGGTCTAGAATCAGTCATTTCTCCAAGGAGTCATGGTTCTTTATATTGGAGTATGATATTTAGAAACCAAGATCTAGGTGCTGAATGTGCTTGTTGCTACGAGGGTGTCACTGGCTGTAGGTCTTCTCTGCAGGCAGCTAGGGTTATTATTCACTCTCTTCTCATAACTGTAATTATTTCTGTATGCATCTGTCTGTGTACATAACATAAACATGACCTCATAGTAATGTCTCTGACTAATCCAGCTTCTCCCTTTGCTTATTTATAACTTCTTTCTTGGACAGTGAGAAACCAGGCTCTCATTACCCATAGTTTATTTACTCACTTGTTCAACCCCAATATATATGTATAGTAATTTCAAAATTGCTACCCTGTACCCCTGTGTGAAACAACTATGCCTACCAGAGTACAGCATTTATGGACAGTTTCTTTGGTCTTCAGCCTTACAGTTCTCAGTTGAAACAGTATTTTTCAAAGTGACTTAGGTCAGTTACATGTTTTTCCCCACTACCTTCAGTGAGGTTATGTCATGTAATCTTAATATAGTTATATTCATTTGTTTCTTTTTTAAAATTTGCTTCCATTAAAGTTTCCTCATTGTGATGTATGGTCCAATAGTTTTTGACAAATGCTTGGAGTATATCCATCACCCCAGTACCATGCAGAACAGTTCCATCACCTCACAGTTCCTCCATGAGTCTCCTTGTGTTTCATTCCTCCTACTCCCTCAACCTTTGGCAACCACTGACCTAATTTCCGTCCCTACAGTTTTGTATGGCCTGGAGTTTTTTATAGCAACTCTTTTTATTAGACATTAAAATTGCTGGTAAGCAGAGGTTCTTTTACTTTGTGTTTGAAGTTAGTTGATACCAGGTTTCAAGTCCAGTCCTAACACTTACATTGCCCTGATTCTCAATTTTCTCATCTGTAAATGAGTATAAAAAAAAATAGTCCTAGCCTCATGGGGGTTCTATGGAGGACTCAAGAAGATAACAGTTGTTGGCACAGTGCCGGGCACATAGTAAGTAATCAATAAACTTGATGATAATAATACTTTATATTTGCTATCCTCATCATCACCATGGTGGGATATGAAAAAAGAATATTAAAGAGGCCAGGAAATGCTGCCGTCTTGTGTTGCTGGTGGCCATAAGAATGTACACATGGGCCCTTCCTTACAGAGGATGGAAAGAAGGCAGAGAGGATGTGACTGTAGCAGGGCAGGATGGATCCTCCGCAAGTCCTCCTCTGGTGTTTGTGGTGCCTGTGTGTATTATCCGGGTTGATCCTGGAGTTAGTTACGGCTTCCTGAGGAGACAGAATCATCTGTCTGTCATTCAAAAATTGCCCTAGGCAGGGAGATTTTAGGGCTTCATTTTGGCTTTTCTCCTCCCCAGGAATCTTTTTTTCACTGAGATGATATTACAACATGGAAAGAACTTTAAAGAAGTAAATCACTGTAATCCCTACACCCAAGTGGGTTGATGTTTTGGTAGTTGCTGCCATCCCACGCCTGCATTTTTACACATATGTAAACATTATTTATTGTATCATAAACATTTTTCCTTGTTGCTACATAGTCTTCATAATGATTTTTGATGAAGATATGACAGTTTCATGAAGGGGATTCACCATCCTTCACTAAAGTACTCCCACTGTTTTGCGGCACAACTTCATGAATATCATTTTTTTTGCTCCTGACGATTTATTTCTTTGGGATATACTCCCTAGAGTAGGAATTTTCTGTCAAAGGATAGGAATGTCTTTTTGGCTTTATTTGTAGCATTTTGCAGAAATAAAACGTTACATCCTTTTTTGTATATTAATGTATATTTCATCAAAATACAGCTGTTCAGGGATGTGATCAAATATCTAGTGAAGAGTTTGAGACTAATGCTTCAACCGATCATTGATAAATTTATCATCTGACCATGTAATGCTTGTTTGGAAACCATGATTTTCTCTGATTAGATTTCTCTCAGCTCTTGTCCCCCCAACTCCAAGTTCTCCTTCTTACTACTTCTGTAGGCAACACTCCCAGAATCTCCTGTCATTTCTCAGAAACTCATTCTTTATTTACTTTTGGAGTCAGGACTTGTTTGCATATGTAAAACCAGGACCATATTGTTTGCAGATGCTAGGGGTGCTGCCAGATAATTGAATGTATAAAGTTGAGGCACTTGCATCATTTTTACAAACCAGGACAGAACAGAATACTTTCTTAGAATTAAAAAAAATAATAAAGGCATGGAAATAAAGATCACAGGACAGGGTTTCTAATACAGACATTTCACTTTGTGTTCCTAGTAGGGGCGTTCCAACTCCAGAGTTGGGGGTGGAGGTGGGAGTGGGGGGGGAGGATAGAGGACTAAGATAAAGCTTTGCAGATTCACTATCTAATCCAGAAAAAACAAATGCATAAAAGGAGTTAGAATAAATAATGAAACAAAAACTCAATCAGTTATTTATGATCCCATCTACTAGCATTAACAATACGTTTTTTCCTTTCTTGAATAGTTTTCTGTTTAGTTTTTGTTTGAAGATAAGAGTAGCTTCAAAGTAATTGTATTTCCTATCAGTAATTGATAAAGCCCCCTTCCCCTTAAGGGAGCCGCCCAGATGTGATAGCAATTGTTGAAAGCGAATTGTTTTTTAGCATTAAATGCTTTTGTTATTTAAAAAAAAAAGAAATTAGCGTAGCTTCTAGTGTTTCTAGAAATGATAAAAACAGCTGAGAGCTTCTCATACAAATTGACTGGCTTAAACTAGAAGGCTGGATTCTTTTTCCAAATGAATTTTGAAATCTGTAATTGTACCTGCAAGTATAATGGGGGAAAAGTGAGTTCCGAGGTCCTGCTCACACCTGCATTGCAGGCACCTACTGCAGCATTCCAGTACAGTGAGGATGGGCATGGCTTGGATGCTCCAGACTCCAGTGCACATGGCCTGGGGTTGGGTGGGGGTGGGGGTGGTATCCGCTACTGCTGTGTCTCACCCGCCTGGTAGGAACCTGTGGCAGCTGCGGGGGGTACCTGTGGAGGCTCAGGGACAGCCCAGACTGCTTACAGGGTGGCTCTGGGCCTGGTGGGCAGTTCTAGGGAAGAGTGCACGAGGCTTAAGCAGGAGTGAGAGGCAGGTGTGGGTCTGGACAGGAGCTGAGATTCCAGGGCCAAGAGGCCTAGCCAGGTTCTGATTTCTGGGACAAACCAAGGCCTTGGGGGGCTTTAAGAGGTATGGGGGGGATAGAAATGTTCTGCTGTGGTACTGCTTTCACAAACACCTCCACCACAAGGTTCCAAATCGTACATCCTGCAGTTCTCTAAATCCTTGGCCTTAACTCCATCTCTTGTCTGTATCAGCCTCTGTGGCCCATCTGGAAATTGAGGGCAAGGCTGGCAGATTGGAGTGGAGGTGGAACTTGCAAGTACTTTGCAGGGGCCAGAACCTCCCCTGGTTACATTTTTTATTTCAGGCTCCTGGTCATGGGCTGTTCAGCCCATTCTTATTTATTTATTTATTTTCTTATTTATTTATTTATTCATTTATTTATTCATTCATGGCCATTCCGCACGGCTTCTGGGATCCTAGTTCCCTGCCCAGTGACTGAACCCAGGCCCTCGGTGTGGAGTCCGTTATAACCACTGGATCTCCAGGGAATCCCCTCTTCAGCCCCTTCTTATGTGAAAATTCCAGGCTTGGTGATCAAGGGCTCAAGACTGGGAGTGCCTTCTCACCTCCTCTAAAACAGTGATTTAAAAATTACATTTTTGTTTCTTGTGTTATTTTCCAGGTGTTTGTATTTGCATTTTTTCTATGTTTTTTATTGACAAAAATTACATTTTTAGGTTTGAACCTTAAGTAACCCTTTTAGTGGTAGTATGCATTTTTAACTCAAGTTAACACATTTGGGATTTGCTTTGCTTTGCTTTTAGGAAGTTTTTTTGTTTTTTGTTTTTGTTTTGTTTTTCCCTAGAGAAAGGTTAATAGTTTGTATATTCTTGTCAGGACTCAAGTCTTGGCTAGTTTGGGGATTATGGGCCAATTGCTTCTCTCCCCTAAAACTAGATTTGGGATTGTGGATTAATTTCTTATTTTTTCCAAGTTTGTATCCCCTGTCTGTGAGGCAGGGACAATAATTCATGCCCCAGAGGTTACCCGAGTGTCACATAAGGTGATGATTATGCCAGGGCTGTACTGTGAGTTGTCATAATAGCAGAGCTGTGACTTTTGACTACATTTCTGTGTTAGTTCTTTTCCCTTCACCCAAATCTAGCACAGGGCTGGGCATGTGTAGAGATTCTTGTTAAATTGTACTGATCTAAATTTTCTAGGCCAAGGATCCCCACTGGTAAGAAGAAAGGAAAATGTCATCAGGGTGGATTAGCCCTGGGACATTGGGTCTGAAGCCAGTGGGCTGAGTGGGGCTGCAGCCAAGGGGCCTCTGGGGCTTCCTGGGGTTGGATAGAGGTGGTCTCCGGAGCAGGGAAAGATGTTCAAGAGCGAGTTTTGATTGGCCCTACCTGGCCTCTCTCTGCTCTGCCCTCCTATCTTCACGCCAGGGACTACCAGGTCCTTTTGTCATTCCTGTATTTGTATTTGAAAATGTTGTTAACAAAGCAGAGACCTGTCATCTTCCATACAGGGACTCCCAAGTAATTGCTTAATGTTTATTTCTGTTTCTCCTCCCATTCTAAAACTGCCTGTAGAATTTAATGACCTTTTAAAAACTGTTCTTGAAAGCACCAACACCACCACTGTAGATCTTTCAAATATGTTGTTTTTTGCTGTTTTTCCACTTCTACCCCTCTCCGCTCCAAACTCATCCTTATTTTTTCCCCCTTTTTCTTCCTGGTTCAGAAGATGGAGGGACCAGTCAAGCTCCGGACAGTTCGAGAAGCACCGACGGACTGTATCTGTCCCCCAGGTAAGTGGATGTTCGATCGTTGCTGACTCCTGACTTCCATAGGCCTGGTCTCCTCTCTCCTGTCTACCCGAAACTGCCAAGGCCATGGTCAAGAGAATCACCATGGGTTTCAGGCTGTCTGTGGTACCTTGTGGACTGTCCTGGGGCCTTTCTTCCTACATCATCTTCCCTGGTAGGTGTGTTGTTAAAGATTCTGGCAAAATTAACTGTCTTGGTTTGATGAGGCTGATGGTATTGGTGGAGGACCTATGAAACTCTTCGGGATGACTTACAATAAATTCTTAGATGTTAGGAAAGTAGCAGCCATCCCCTTTTAAAGATGGAGAAACAGATATGAACCATCCATACAGTGTTAACATTGTGACCCTAGCTCTGTTTCGAACGTGAGGGGTGGTGTGTAGAGGAATAATCTGACAAATATAGTTTTTCTTTTTTGGTTTTCATTTCTTTGGTGGAGGTAGAGGAAAGGAGCAGGAAACATGGTCTGATTTGTTCAAATAATCATGTGTCTTGGGTTTTGATGGTGTAGACCAGGACAGCTGTGACTAGAATTTAGGATTTGTTGGTTCCTAACCCATGTGGCTCAAATCCTGGTTCATATTGGTCTTCCAGTTTTCCTCATTGGAACTTTGCACATATTATGACTGAGAATTTAGGGGTGTAGTCTCAGCCCCAGTGTTTTCAGGGTTAGAATTATCCTCTCATAGAACAGTATGTAATACCAGTGAATGAGTGGAAAATTGTAACAATTCCCAGATGACCCACCATGCCGGACGAGGTGAGAGAACATGGGAGCTGAACCCAGGGGCCCTGTTCCTTGCTGTCATGCCTTCCATTAGCCAGGTTGTCTGGCATTTCTGAAACCACTTCACCTGGTCCAGAAACCAAGCTTACTGATGGTTAACATCTCGAGATTGGGAGATGCCCTGAGATTTGTGCAAAGATGGGCCCATGGTGTGAAAATTCAGTCTGTGGGGACCCAGTGGAAGAGGATTTTACAGTCGAGCTTGAGTTAGCCTTTCATAGGAACTCTGAGGTTTTAATAGGAGGGAAAAGGACATGATAAGTAATGACATCATGAGCAGATCAGGAAGTCAGAAATTGCAATTCAATGTGGGAAAAATATTCAGTTTCACCAATGAAGTTTTGGCTGATCTGCAAAATGTATAAAACAATTCTTCTTGCTTCTCCCCTGTTCTTTCTTTCTCAGTATTGAATAGTTGTAAATTCCTATGAGTTATGTAGATGAGTGTTTTTAAAACTGGGAGTCACTGGACATTCCCTGGCAGTCCAGTGGTTAGGACTCTACACTCTCACTGCCAAGGCCCTGGGTTCAATCCGTGGTTGGAGAACTAGGATCCCACAAGCCGAGCGGTGCGGCCAAAGAAACAAACAAACCGGGGAGTCACAACACCTTTATGAGACATGAAATCAGTTATGTGGGTTGCAGCCAGCATTCTGAAATTTTGAACTAGCAGAGACTACAATAAAAAATATTGGAGTGAAGTTTTTGTGTCAGCCATTTATATTTGTAAATGGCAGTGTGAAACGGGTTCCTTGCTATGGGTTGCTGACTGAAAGTTTGAAAACCACCAATACAGATGATAGATGGAGAGGGAGGAGGTGGCAGTGAGGGGACATGGAGCTCCTGAATAAACCCAGACCAGGTCCAAATCTTGGTCAGGCACTTACTGTTTGTGTTAATAAATGATATCAATACTGGAGTGGGCTCTGTAGGCTTTTTGATGTCGTGGAGGAAATACAAAGCCCAGGACCTGGAGATAGTCTTGTGTGTGTCTTCCCTCGAGGTCTCTTGACCCACCAGGAGAGGTGTCAAGAAGGCCTCTGGGATGACCATGGAAGCCAAAATCCTGGTCAGAACCCTCAGTTCCACTGAGAGGAGGGAAGGTGACCTGCCGTCCTCTCTGGGGGTGCCCATCACTCAGTGCTGCGCTGTCGTTGTCCGAGGGTCTTGTGGCTGTCATCAGGCTGTTCTGGCAGGTATGGTCAGTGTGGCCCAGGGGGTGTAGCAGCCTCTGCCAGGCCCCAGTGCACACCCATGTCCACATCTTCTCTTCCGCTCCTGTCACCCTGAGCTGGAGAACTCACTTGAGCACTTTAGACTAGAGCCCTTTATCAGTGCAAAACCACATAGGCTGGCACATTCTCCTCTGCCATAAAAAGCACAGAGGGCTTTTTCTCCAACACCAGAAGCCTTAACTCATTCCCTTTCTCCCTGGCTCTGATCTGCCCTGCAGACTTTTGGAGTCTGGACATGCAGACCACCCTCTTTTGAGATACCCCATCTCATCTGAGATACCTGCAGATCCCCCTAGCCCAGTTCCTTCCCACGGCCCAGAGGACAGTGTAATCTTTTGTCAGATCCTAGGATGCAGCAAGACAGATAAGCGAGGCCAAAGAAGGGGGCGGCTCTTCTGTATGTGTTACCCATTGTGAAGTGGGTGCGGGGAGCTCTGAGGCTGAAGGGAGGGGCAGGCTTCGGGCTGGAAGGTCAAGATTCTTCTCTTGCTGGAGTCAGTGATGGGAGGACTGGCAGAGCTGTGCTCTGAACTAGCCCTGTGACCTCAGGCAAGTGAGAGGCCCTTGAACCTTGAACTCCTTGTCTATAAAACGGTATAGTGAGTTGAATTGTGTCCCCCACCCCCCAAAAGATATGTCCCAGTCCTAACCCCTGGTATTTGTAAATGTGGCCTTATGTGGAAATAGGGTCTTTGCAGACATTTTTTTTTTTTTTTTTGCGGTACGTGGGCCTCTCACTGTTGTGGCCTCTCCCATTGCGGAGCACAGGCTCCAGACGCGCAGGCTCAGTGGCCATGACTCACGGGTCCAGCCACTCCATGCGCATGTTGGATCTTCCAGGACCAGCGCACGAACCTGCGTCCCCTGCATCGGAAGGCGGACTCTCAACCACTGCGCCACCAGGGAAGCCCTGCAGACATAATTAATTTAAGGATCTTGGGATGAGATCATCCAGGGTTTAGGGTAGGCCCTAAATCCAATGATGAGTGTCCTTCTAAGAGTCAGAGGTAAGAGATTTGAAAGACAGAAACACCAAGAGGAGAAGGCCATGGGAAGAAAGAGGCAGAGGCCAGAGTGATGCATCTATAAACCTAAGAACACTCAGGATTGCCGGCAGCCACCGAAGCTGAAGAGGGGCATGGAAGGGATTCTCCTTAAGAGCTTTCAGAAGGAACGAGCCCTGCCAACATCTTGGTTTTGGACTTCTGGCCTCCAGAATTGTGAGACAATAGGTTTCTGTCATGTTAAGTCACCTAGTTTGTGGTCATTTGTTGTGGCAGCCTTAGGAAACTAAAATAAATGGGACCATTAATCACCCTAATTATAAGGTTGCTGTGATACTCAAAATTTGGGGGACATAGGAACTTCCTACACCACCAGGTCTGAATCACGTGTGTGGGGCTTCCACCTGGGAGCCCCCTCATGCTGCTCTTCCTCATACACCTGCCTCAAAGGAGACTTCTCTTCCTTCAGCGGAGAACTCAGGTCTGTAGATTCATGTGGCTTACCCTTGTCCCTGGGAATTCCAGCGTCTTTTTTTCTTATTACATATGTACTTATTGTTTTAAAATGTGTTTAAAGTTTTAAAATGTTTATTTTTGAATAGGAAATAATATGTGATGAAAGATTCAAGTTCTACAGAAGATTACATGTGAAAACTAATTCCCCTCCCCTCCTCTTCTCCGGTTCTCCTGCTCCTCTTTCCAGGGGCCCTTTACCCTTCTGCTGATGTCCTTCTGAGGAGTCCTTTCCAATAGAACTTTCTGTGATGATGGAAATATTCTATCTCTCTGCTAATCGAGCAGCCACTACTAGCCATGTGGGGCTACCGAGCCTCTGAAACATGGCTAGTGCAACTGACAAACTGAATTTAAAATTTTTGTTTAATTTAGAATGGATTAACAGCAAGGTCGTAATGTGTAGCACAGGGAACTATATTCAATATCCTGTGATAGACCATAATGGAAAAGAATATAAAAAAAGAGTGTATGCTGTATAACTGAGTCACTCTGCTCTACAGCAGAGATTGGCACAAATTAGTAAATCAACTACACTTCAATAAAAAAATTTGTTTAATCTTAATTTAAATTGCCAAGTGTGGCTGGTGGCTATGGTGTAGGACAGTTTTTTGAGATTTTTGAGGTCATTTAATTACATTTCATTGAGAAGCTCCCTTCCTGGTTTTACACAAATGGTATATGTTGTTGTCCCGGTGTTGCTTTCTCGGTTTGCAGTTTCCCTCTGAGATGGTCTGAATCATTTCATGTATCAGAAAGCAGGTGTTACCTTGTTTTGGGTTAAAAGACAAAATCCTGTAGGGCTGTCCTGTGAGGTACCTGGCCAGTCCCCACCCCAGGGACGTTTGAATTGTTTCCCATCCTGTGTTCTTACAGACTGTCCTTCAGGGAACTGTTGGAGGGAAGGAGAACTGTTGTCTTGCCCCGTTCCCTGCCTTCCACATGCTCTGTACTGAAGCCCATCATGAAGCAGGCACTGCTGCAGGGCTTTGGGTCACTGGGCTGAAAGGATAGGAGCCCTCAGTCTGGGGCACCACACCAGAGCAACAATTCTGGAATGTTGCAGGGGGTGTCCCCGAAGTCTGCTCTGTTGGAGACTCGGGCATGACCCAGTCCCCACTGTGCTGTGAACATGTGAGCATCCCAAGGGATGGGTCGGGGCCAGCACCCTGGAGCCTGAGAGGTTTGGATTTGACTCTGCTGCTTAAACAGCTGCCGAGTGGGCACATCCTGCACATCCTGGAGATATGGGCCATTCTGGTGTAAAAGCTCCTTATGTTAACTAAGTCTTTTAATTATGTTAATAAAATAAACAAATGAAAAGGAAACTTATTAGCTTACACAACTGGAATAGAGAGGTCAGAGGTACAGCCAGTTTCAGGTATGTCTGGGCTCAGGGGTCTCTCTGCCTCTCAGCTCTTCCCTGAGTCATTTTCAGACACTGTCTCCTTGGGGTGGGAAAGTGGCCACCAACAGCCCCAGCAGTATATCAGACCTTCCCAGCAACCACAGCAGATAGAGAACTCCCCTTTCTCAAAGGTGTCAGCATTAGGGAATGGGGAGTGTTATGGGCTGAATTGTATCCCCCTCCAAGTTCATATGTTGAAGTCTTAACCCCCACCTAGTACCTCAGAATGTGACTGTATTTGAGACAGGGTCTTTAAAGAGGTAAATAAGGTAAAGTGAGGCCATTAGGGTGGGCCCTCATCCACTATGACTGGTGTCCTTATAAGAAGAGATTAGGACACAGACACACACAGAGGGAAGATGACATGAAGCCAGGGGGAGAGGCCTCAGAAGAAACCAACCCTGCTGACACCTTGATCTCTGACTTATAACCTCCAGAATTGTGAGAAAATAGATTTCTGTTGTTTAAGCTACCCAAACTATGGTACTTAGTTTTGGCAGGCCAAGCAGACGAATACAGAGAGTTATTGTTGCTGGGTACAGAGTTTCTGTTTGGAAAGATGGGAAAGTTCTGGAAAATGGATAGTGACGATGGTTATACAACATTGTGAAGGTACTAAATGCCATGAAATTCTGCACTTTTAAATGGTGAAAATGGTATTTAAATTTTGTCTGTATTTTACTGTGGTTGAAGAAAGAAGTCCCAGCATTGACCCTGATTTGCCTGTCTTGTGGCAGATGCTTCTCCCTGTACAAATTGCTGTTCCTGGAGGATGGGACACATTGATTGGCCAGGTGTGGGTCATGTGAATGGTCTTGGACACGGAGGGAGGCCATTGTGGGGGAGGGTTGACACTACCAGAATCATGTAGACTGAGAGTGGGGGAGGGTGTTTACCTCAAAAAAAGTAGGGTGCTATTCCCAGAAAAAGAGAAAAGGGATGCAGCTGGGCAGACATAAATAATAGATGACCACTTCAGTCCGGCTCCAGGGGCAGCTGTCCAGACATGTCCAGGTAATCCTAAGCGGGGACTACAGACAGACCCTGAGTTTGACCAGAGGCTTGCCTCCACTTCAAGCACCTAAGTCTCTTCCCTCTGTTGAGCTGGTCCAACAGACAGTGCAGCTCAGTGATTAAGCACTTGAATTTTGGATCCAGACTGCCTGATTCAAATTCTTTGTCCCAGATTTCCTTGGTGGCACAGTGGTTGGGAATCTGCTTGCCAATACAGGGACACAGGTTCGGTCCCTGGCCCAGGAAGATCCCACATGCCACGGAGCAACTAAGCCCGTGCACCACAACTCCTGAGCCTGTGCTCTAGAGCCCACGGGCCACAACTACTGAGCCCGTGTGCCACAGCTACTCAAGCCTGTGCGCATAGAGCCTATGCTCTGCAACAAGAGAAGCCACTTCAATGAGAAGCCTGCACACCTGAACGAAATGTAGCCCCTGCTCGCTGCAACTAGAGAAAGCCCACATGCAGCAATGAAAACCTAATGCAGCCAAAAATAAATTAAATAAATAAATTAAAAAACAAAAAACAAATTCTTTGTCCCTTACCAACTCCATGACCTCGAACTTATCCTCCCTGTGCCTCAGTTTCTCATCTGTGAAGCGGGATTTCTAATAGTTCCCACCTCATAGAATCGTGCGAGGATTGAATGAGCTTGTAGAGAGTTTGTAACAGGGCCTGGCACTGCTTCCTGAAAGTGAGTTAGTGGTTACCAGGAACCCAGATCCTTTGCCCCCAGGCCAGTCCAGACTCACTGTGTGCAGCCTCTTACCTTCCTGATTGTTGCCAGGGCTGCCAGAGAGGTAGGGACGAGGCGATTCAGAGTTGGCGGTTGGCTGGGAATATCATGGAGGGAACGAGCAAAGGCCTGACAGACTTCCATGGCATGTTCTTCTGGGATGTGGGTGAGAAAATGCTGGTGACAGAGCCCAGAAGTGAGGGAACCGGAAAGGAAAAGAAAACGTGTGGCCTGTGAACTCTCGTCATCCACTAACAGCATCCGGAAGGCCTCATCATGCAAAGCCTGCGGCTCCGCCCTTTTGCACAGTTTGCACTGGTTTCTAACTGGGCTCAACCTGCCCTGGAGAGTATGAAGAACTTTTCAGAAAAACAGTAATACTTTTCATTTCCTTTCTGTGCCTTTTTGTGTTCTTGCATAATATCCCAGAGGCATGGCGTGTGGTTTCCAAATGATAGGGACTGTGCTTGCAGTGTAGGGTGACTTTCCAGAAATTAATAAACAGATTTATCATAGTTAGAAGTTCGCTGCTCTGTGAAAATGTTTGGAAGTTTGAGCAGAGGAGTGAAACTCTGCAGTAGGAGGACATGAAGTACAATGTGGAAATGATACAGAACCTGATACATTTCAGTGACAGTTTATGGCAAATGTCGCAGAGTGGAACAGAAATGGTCAGTTACTCTATTCAGCCTGTTTACTGTATTTGTAGGTTTAGGAATTTGCTTAGGGCAGCAGGGTGGGGGTTGGGGTACTTTCTTACTACGTTGAAGCAAAAAATGGTTATCCTACTTTGAGTTATTTCTTATTTGTGGATTTTTTTAATGATACTTTTTTTTTTTTTTTTTTTTTTGCGGTATGCAGGCCTCTCACTGCTGTGGCCTCTCCCATTGCGGAGCACAGGCTCCGGACGTGCGGGCTCAGCGGCCATGGCTCACGGGCCAAGCCGCTCCGCGGCATGTGAGATCCTCCCGGACCAGGGCACGAACCCATGTCCCCTGCATCGGCAGGCGGACTCTCAACCACTGTGCCACCAGGGAAGCCCTGATACTTTTTTTAATGTGTTAAATGCTAGGTGACTTGCGTTCATGGTAAAACTAAGTAGCTTAATGGCAGTTTATCCCATTATGTCAGACTGTACAAAGTTGAAGAAGATAATTTGTGTGTCTGATTTTTTTGACCAGAATTCTCTGGAGAATTCATTCATTCATTCATACATTCATCTCTCTCTACCCTATTTTGTGCTTCTCCTGTGGGTGACATTGACTAAGATTGTTAGAGGAATTGCGTACCCAGTTGTTAGAGCATGATGGCACACATACAGGAGCCATGATATATAGAGAATGGGAAGAATCCTAAAAAAAAGGTCCCACAGAAATTGAAAGGAGGGAGAGATCACCTCAGATCAAGGAGGCCTGGGTGGGGGAAGATGACAGTTGGGCAGGGTTTTGAAGACTGGTTGGCATCTTAGCCAGCTGGGATGGGGGACACATTCCACAAGAACTGGCATACTGAACAGAGGCAGAGGGGAGCTCTGGGAATGTCAGGGAGCTCTGTTTCGTTGGAAGGTGATAATGAGAGGTGAGGGTGGGTCTTGATTATGGAGGGATGTGAGCTTCATTCCATGGGACACAGTTGAAAGGTATGTGAGTAGAGTTCAGGTTTAAGAGGAGGACTCTAGAAACAGCATGGAGGATGGACTGGATCACAAGTTTGCTTCAGCAGAGAAGCCCACTGAGAGGGTGCTCTGCATGTGGACAATCTTGTCTTGTTCCCCGATGCATCCCCTGAGCCTAGAACAGTGCTGGGCATGTGGAGAAGGGATGATAAATATTTGCTGAATGCCTGCCCTGGAGGAGAGGTCATGAGAACTTGAATGAGGGCCATGAGAATTGATGGCAGGGAACAGCTGTGAGAGGCACTGGGCCATGTGGTGGACAAAACTCACAAACAGGATGGATGGGCACGGGAGGGGACAGAGGTGCCCGAAGCTGGAAGCCCGGGGGAGGGTGATATCCTGAACAGAAACAGGAAATCCCCAAAGAGGGATTTAGAAGGGAAGATGATAAGCATAGTTTTGGACAGTGGCCTTATGAACCAATTTGTAGACCAACTGATGAATGGAAGAAAATAATTAGAAGTCTTCTCTTAAGGCATCATCTAGCCACTCTGAACATATTCATTGTAAAATGTACTGTGTCCTGTAAATAAACGTCTTGGGGGCACTCAAGACGTTTTGGGTTTTTTGTTTGTTTGTTTGTTTCAATACAGAATATTTATTAAGAAGACATATTGACATGCTTAGATACACAAATTAAGCCACTTATACACATGCCATTCTCAGTGAACTTTAAGGAAAAAAACATGAAGAACAAAATTAGTTGCTTTCAGATAAGTTTTTGTGTTTTATAGCTATCATATGTCCATTTGCATATTAGGAAGTTATTAGCACTGATATATAAACTTTATTCCCAATCTTACATGTAAACTTTTGGCAAGGGGAAGTTCACAAAAATTTGCATTGAAGTCTGAATGTAAATTACATACTTACAAGAGGTTATGTATTGACTTTTGGGAATTGGAGATTTTCTTGTGACCACTAGAG
This sequence comes from Mesoplodon bidens, assembly GCF_964165515.1. Taxonomy (NCBI): domain Eukaryota; kingdom Metazoa; phylum Chordata; class Mammalia; order Artiodactyla; family Ziphiidae; genus Mesoplodon; species Mesoplodon bidens. The sequence goes on along the minus strand of NW_027671685.1, from coordinate 722,514 downwards.
GGAGCCCACTATATTCATTAAATTCATTAAATTCTGTAGAAATCTCATGGGATTTTTAAAAATGATAATTAATATTAAAATATTTATTAGAAAGTACACAAAAGTTCAAACCAAGGGCAATGAAATACAAAGTTAGCCTTTCACTCTGTTGTTTTTTCTACTAAAACAGATCACTGAGAATTTTCCAGATGACTCCAGAATAGAGTGGTGTGTTGTTTGTTTCAGAAGGTGGTGTTGATTATGCAAAGGGTAAAATAGCAACTAGCAAACACATTCCCACTCACCCAAAATTTATTGAGCACATCTGGTTTAGACCCAGTAGAGACTCCCCAAAGCTGTGGGAAGATCCCATCTTGGCCAACTCTATGCCAGCCGTTGGATGACAGGTGCAACTCTTCACCCCGTGAGGTGTCACGTAACTTTGTACATTGGGATTATTAAATGTCTCGCCTATCAAGAGCTACTCACATGGTGGGACCGCCTCTTCCCAGGGGTAAGTTCAATGCCGTCATAATATTTTGTTTCTTAGCTCTCTTCTTATGCCAAAGTATATTCCACATAGATTGAAGATTTAAATGTGAAAAATAAAACCATGGAAGGCAAGACAAAAATACAACAGGTCACTTTTTAAAATTATAGGTAGAAATAGACTTTTTAAGCTTGGTACTGAAGTCAGAAACCATAACACAGCAGTTCTCAACCAGGGATGATTTTGCCTTGTGGGGACTTTGACAATGTGTGGAGACATTTTTGACTTGTCTCAACTTGAGGGGTGGGGTGCTACTGGCATCTGGTGGGTAGAGGCCAGGGATGCTACTAAACATTCTACAATGTACTGGAGATCCCCCAAAATATAACTGTCAATGGTGCCTATGTTGAAAAACTCTGCTATAGAATAAATGTTTTCTTAAATGATTTAAGCTTAAAAGCTTAAATTTTCTGTCTAGAAAGAAAATTCCACCTTAAAGTTTAAAGATTAATGGCAAACTGAAAACTTAGCCTATATAACAAGCACATGGTTAATATCCATGAGATATAAAGTGCTTTTGCAAAAGAATAAGGAAAAGTCAAATACTTTAGAGGAAGAACGGGCAAAGGAGATGAATAGGGAGTTCACAGAAACGAAATGCATGCTGAGGAAGGAGGCTGGGAAAGGATAGGATACGGGGCAGTTCCAGGAATCTAGGCAGCAGGAACGGAGGGGCAGTCCCCCGGGGAGTTAGAGGTCTCTTGGATGTGTCTGCACCAACTGTTTTTCGGTGTGTCATTCTGCCTGAGGTTCAGGGTCTCAGGAGAGAGAGCCCTACTGGGCAGGTCTGACCCCTGTGCCCATTCCTCTGCCGGTGGCTTCCAGGGCAGGGCTGAGAGGGAAGAGCACCTCCCCCACAGGTGCCAGGATGCTGCACAGTGTAGGGGAGGGGAGTCTGGATTTAATACAGGTGGACTTGGCAGTGAATGCCAACTGTGGCCGCCCACTGGCTCTGTGAGCTTGGGCAAGTGACCTGATTCTTTCAACTCTCCATCTCCTTGTGTGTAAAATGGGAAAACATTATGTACCTCGGGGGTTTGTTTTGAGGATACTCTGAGACAAGTGGAAGTGCTTGGCACACCATAGGCATCTTGTAATATCTGTTCATTTATCCCTAAGGAAAGTGGTCTGTGGTCCTCAGGAGGTGAGAGTCAGACACAGATCTTTATTATGGGTGCGGGGGGAGGGTACTTAGTAAGCAAGCCCAGCCCTTTCCTTTTGGTGCCTCCTCTGCAGAAAAGAGTGTCATTTCTGCTTAGTCTCTTGGTTCATTTAGTGCCAGGATCCCCCAGCGAACCTTCTGCTCAAAGATTGAGAAAGAGCAACTCCTGGCTCCTCCGGGAGCCCTTGAACTTGGGGTTCCCTCTGCTGCCTTGTAGATTGTCAGCAGGCAGCATGGTAAAGCCCTTTTCTCTTGGGTGGCCCTGGGGTTTCCTTCCTGATCCACCAAAGCCGTATTCTGCCCTGATCCACTGTTATTTTACATTTTTGTTTAGTCCTGCCTTGAGAAATAGGATGAATGCAGCCAAGCTGCCTTCCCTATGAGGTCATGATTTTCATGACATATTAGGCTGGAGGTGGCCTGTTGTCTGGTAATTTCCTTAGAAGTAGCCTGTGTGGCCCACTCACAGGCTAGCACAGGAAGAAATTCAAAGCACCAGAGGCTAAGGCTCTGAGGGGAAGGAGGGTCTAAGGAAAAGTCCAGAAAGCAGAGGATGGTGTGGAGGATGGGCCAGCTCCCCCATTAGAAGCACACATGCATTCGTGGTGCATTGTGAAGAATGTATTTTTAAAATGCAGAGATGATTCCCAGGAGAACATGCGAACATTTACAAGAGTAGCTGTGCAGTGTGGAAAGGACAGCCATTTAGAGTATTATTGGACACTGGCTCTGTGCTAAGCCTAATCCCTGGGGATGCTAAGTATAACTGTGCTCAGAATGTGAGCTCATGGAGTCAGGAGAGAATGGAGTTTTGACCCAAGTTGATGTCACAATGGGTCCAGTGGGGCTTCCCTGGTCCATTTTTGTCAGTTGTTAGGTAACACGTGTAAGTGATATCATAGGATATACGTCTTTTGCTTTCCAACTTACCTCATATTCTGTGATTACCTCTAGCTTCATCTGTGGTACCTCAAAGAGCAGTGTTCTGTTGTTTCCCATGGCTGATATTCCTTTGTGTATGTGGACCACATCTTTTTATCCATTCATCTGTTGATGGGCATTTAGGTTGCTTCCATGTCTTGGCTATTGTCAATAAGGCTGCAGTGCAGCTTTGGCAGTGTCTGTCTTCTGGATTCTGGTCTTCTCAGGTGAGAGGCACAGCGGTGGGCCTGCTGCATCGAACGGTACCTCAATTTTTACTTTTAAACGCAGCTCCTTTCTGCTCTCATTATTGGCTGTTACTACTTTACATCTCACCAGCACCTAGAGGGTACACAGTTCTCAAAAACCACTTCAGCATTCTTTATTTGTAGGCTTTTTGTTGATGGTCAGTTGACCTGTGTGAGTTGAAACCTTTTTGCAGATTAGATTTGCCTGATTCTAATAATTCCTGAGGATGAGCTTTTACCCATTTTCCTGTATTGTTTTTTTAAAGAGAGTCAGTCAAACGTACCTCTTCATAGTATCTTCTTGAAAATTTGGCCAGATTTGAATTTTCTTGTCCATTCCCTAACTCAGCTCAATTGTTTAGGGCAGGTGTCCTTTATAGCCCTGAGTCCTTGGGAATGTTAAGAGACCATTAGCTGTGGGCTTAAAGCCACTCTTGCGGGAAACGGCCACAAGGAGGCAGCATTTCTACATTTCCAACTCTGCGTTTTTGGGCAGCAGAGCCTTCCTGGAAATCGTGTTAGTAGGCTGCAAATTAGAGTGGAAAGTGTCAGGGCACATCCCCAAGAGCTTCTATCTCCTTAATTCTTGTTTTTTTTTTCAATTTAAATTTTATTAATTATCAGAGCAAATTTGATGAAACTTTTGTTTCTCCTAGGTGTACAGAATCTGGTTCATTATATCAATGTATCTGTCTATTTATCTTTGGATCCTTTACCGTGTAGCTTATTACAGAGTGTTGAGTAGACCTGTCTTGGTATTCCATAGGTATTTTGTGATTATATATTTCATATGTATTAGTACATGTCTATTAACCCCCATATCGTAATTCATACATTCCTTACACTTTTCCATTTGGTTAAACGTAATTTTTTTCTCTTAATCCATGCTTTTCCTTCTCTTGGAAATAAGTTCATGAGTATCAATTTTTACGTAACACGTATAAGTGATGGCATAGGATACCTGTCTTTCACTTTCTTTCTTACTTCAAGTTGGGTGATTATCTCTAGGTCATTATATGATGGTGCAAACGGCACTGTTTCACTGTTTTCCATGGCTAGTATTCCATTGTTTACATGGACCACTTCCTCTTTGTGCATTTTTCTGTTGATGGGCATTTTGGTTTCTTCCAAGTCTTGGCAATGTTAAATGTTCCTGCAGGGCTTCCCTGGTGGTTCAGTGGTTGAGAGCCCACCTGCCGGTGAAGGTGACACGGGTTCGTGCCCCGGTGCGGCAAGGATACCACATGCCGCAGAGCACCTAGACCCATGAGCGATGGCCATTGAGCCTTCACGTCCAGAACCAGTGCTCCACAACGGGAGAGACCACAAAAGTGAGAGGCTCATGTACCGCAAAAAAAAAAAAAAATGTTCCTGCAGTACAGGATTGCCAGACTCTGTCTGCTCCATTCTGCTCTGCTCAGCTGATAGGCGCATCAAAGGACCTACCAGTTCACATAGTAGCTCAATTTTTACCCTTAAACGCACCTCCATTATGTTCTCACTACTGGCTGTTAGCAGTTTACATCCCCCAGCAGCTAGAGGGTACACAGTTCTCTGAAACACCTTCAGCATTTATTCTTTGTAGACTTTTTGCTGAAGAGCATTCTGACGGCTGGGAGGTGAATGTTTCTGTAATTGGATTTGAAAGGCTTTATTAATTGCTGATGTTGCACATTTTTCTATTCCCTTTTATTTTAAAGAAAAAAAAGAAAAGACAAAATGTGCATAAGATATGCCTCTTGAAATGGTCTTCTTGAAATGTTGATGTCTTTTGAATGTTCTGGTCCACTTAAGACCCCAGGATGTTTTGTTTTTTTTTTTTTTTTAATGGCAGGTGTCATTTACAGGTCTGCCATTATTTTGAATATTAAGTGACCATTACCGCTGTTGTGTGAAACGACCAGAAGGCGGCAGCACTTCTCCTTACCAAATCTGCTTACTAGTGCAACAGAGCCATAATGGAATTTGCGTTGTAGGTTGTAAATTAGAACGGAATGTGCCAAGAAAAGCCCCTTAGATTATGTCTCATTACTTCTTGTTTGCTTTTTAAATTTAATTTTTATTATTTATCACAGCAAATTAGAGTACAATGTTTGGTTGCTGTAGGCGTGCAAGATGTGGTTCTTTTACACATATACTTATATCTATTCTTCTTCAGATCCTTTTCTCATGTAGGTTAGGACACGACGTTGTGCAGTCTTCCCTTGGTATGCCGTAGGTTTTTGGTGATTATATATTTCACATGTGTTTGTATATCTCTGAAAACCCCAATATCGTGATGTATCCAATCCTCACAGCTTTCCATTTGGTGAACCATAAGTTGGTTTAATGAATCTGTGATTGCCTTTCTCTCTGGAAATATCTTCATTGGTATCAAGTTTTAGGTAACACCCATAAGTGATATGATAGGATATGTGTCTTTCGCTTTCTCACTTACTACAAGTTGCAATGATTACCTCTACACTCCTCTATGGTCCTGCAAACGGCATTGTTTCATTTTTTGCCTTGGCTAATATTCCATCTGTACACGTACCATTTCTTCTGTGTCCACTCATCTCTTGATGGACGTTTCGGTTGCTTCCATGTGTTGGCTATTGTAATACTTCCACAGTGCAGATTTGCCTTCCTGTGTCTTTCCAATTCTGTCTTCTTAGGATTTAGCCCGGGAAGTGGGCCTGCTGGATCATATAGTAGCTCAAGGTTTACCTTTTAAAGGCACCTCCATTCTGTTCCCATTAGTGGCTCTTAGCAGGTTACGTCCCACTACCAATTGAGGGTATGCATTTCTCCAAAACCTCTTCAGCATTGATCACTTGTAGTTTTTTTTTTTTTTTTTTTTTTTTTTTTTTTTTGCTGATGGTTATTCTGAGTGGTGTAAGCTGGTACTTCTTTGTGGTTGGGTTTGCCTGTGTCTCATACTCCCTTGAAATTGAGCTTTCAGGCATGTCCTTTGAGTTTTCAAACTGTTATTACAGCTGACTTCTTCAAATTGTTTTCTTGAAGTATGTGCCACATTTTGCAATGTTTTGGCCTTTACCTGCATCAAGACATTTTTAAGGGCAGGTTTCATTTGCAGCCCTGCAGTACTTGAGCATATGAAGTGCCCATTAACACAGATTTCAAAGCTGCTGTTGCGGATATCGGCCAGAGGACGGCAGCATTTCTACGTTCCCCACTCTGGCACCTAGGGAAAGAGATCTTCCTGCCAGTGGTGCTCCTCAGTTATAAATTAGAGTGCAATGTGCCCTGATATACACCCAAAAGCTAACATCTCCTTACTTATGTTTGTTTTTTCAATTTAATTCATAGTTTTTAGTGGAGCAATATTCCATTCTCTATATAGACCACTTCTTCTATGTGCAGTCCTCTGTTGATGGACATTTTCGTTTCTTCTAAGTGTTGCCTATGGTAAATATTGCTGGAGTGCAGTGTTGCCAGCCCGTGACTTTTGATTCTCATTTTCTCAGGTGATAGACCCAACAGTGGGTGTGATTCATTGACTGGTAGCTCAATGTTTACCTTTTCTAAGCACCTGCATTGTGTGTTCATTAGCGGTTCTTACCACATCCCTATTAACACCGAGTGTGTGCGTTTTCCCACAACCCCTTCAGCATTTTTTGTTTGCAGAATATTTGCTCATGGCCATTCTGACTGGTGTGAGCTATTAGGTTTTTGTAATTTGGATTTGCATGTCTTTAATAATTCCTAATATTCATCATTTCCCCAAACGTTTCCCTTTTATTTAGAGAAAAAAATAGTGTAAGTACAATATACCTGTTGAAACTGTCTTCTTGGAAGGTTGCCCTCTTTTGAATTTTGTGGTCGTTTTTCGACCCCAGAATTTTTTTTGAGAGCAGGTGTCATTTACATGCCTGCAGTGATTGTGAATATTTAGTGACCATTAGAACTCGGTTTAAAGCAGGTATCGTGGGAAATGGCCACAAGGCGGCAGCATTTCTCCATTCCCAAATCTGGTTACTAGGACAGCAGAGCCTTTCTGGAAGTCCTGTTACTAGGTTGTAAATTAGAATGGAATGTGCCAGGAAAAAGCCCCTGGAGTTTATGTCTCATTACTTCTTGTTCATTGTTTTAATTGTTTTAACAAGGGTAATGATTAGAATACTGTTTGTCCTAGGTGTACACAAACTGGTTCATTCGTACATCATATATATCTATACATGTACACATCTTTTTCCCGTGTAAAGGATTCCAGAGTGTTCTGCACACCTCCCTTGCTATGTGCTCAGGCTTTCTGATATATGTGCTTAATCTGCATTTGTATAGGTATGGTAAATCTAATCTTAATTTATCCATTGCCACCACCTTTCCTTTTAGATACGCATAGTTTGTTTTTGAAGTCTGTGTGTGTCTTTCTCTGTGGAAATATGTCCATTTTTGTCAGTTGTTAGGTAACACCTGTAAGTGATATCATAGGAGATACGTGTTTTGCTTTCCAACTTACCTCATATTCTGTGATTACCTCTAGGCTCATCTGTGGTACCTCAAAGAGCAGTGTTCCATTGTTTCCCATGGCTAATATTCCATTGTGTACGTGGACCACTTCTTCTTTATCGATTCATCTTTTGATGGGCATTTAGGTTGCTTCCATGTCTTGGCTATTGTGAATAAGGCTGCAGTGCAGCTTTGGCAGCGTCTGTCTTCTGGATTCTGGTCTTCTCAGGTGAGAGGCACAGCGGTGGGCCTGCTGCATCGAACGGTACCTCAACTTTTACATTTAAACGCAGCTCCTTTCTGCTCTCATTATTGGCTGTTACCACTTTACATCTCACCAACAGCTAGAGGGTACACAGTTCTCAAAAACCACTTCAGCATTCTTTATTTGTAAGCTTTTTGTTGATGGTCAGTTGACCTGTGTGAGTTGAAACCTTTTTGCAGATTAGATTTGCCTGATTCTAATAATTCCTGAGGATGAGCTTTTACCCATTTTCCTGTTTTCTTTAAAAAAGAGAGTCAGTCAAACTTACCTCTTCATAGTATCTTCTTGAAAATTTGGCCAGTTTTGAATTTTCTTGTCCATTCCCTAACTCAGCTCAATTGTTTAGGGCAGGTGGCCTTTAAAGCCCTGAGTCCTTTGGAATGTTAAGAGACCTTTAGCTGTGAGCTTAAAGCCGCTCTTGCGGGAAACGGCCACAAGGCGGCAGCATTTCTAGGTTTCCAACTCTGCGTTTTTGGGCAGCAGAGCCTTCCTGGAAATCGTGTTAGTAGGCTGCAAATTAGAGTGGAAAGTGCCAGGGCACATCCCCAAGAGCTTCTATCTCCTTATTTCTTGTTTGTTTTTTCAATTTAATTTTTATTAATTATCAGAGCAAATTTGATAAAACTATTTTGTTTCTCCCCGGTGTACAGAATCTGGTTCATTATATCAATGTATCTGCCTATTTATCTTTGGATCCTTTACCGTGTAGGTTATTAGAGAGCGTTGAGTATACCTGTCTTGATATTCCATTGGTGTTTTGTGATTATATATTTCATATGTAGTAGTACATGTCTGTTAACCCCGATATCGTAATTCATACATTCCTTACACTTTTCCTTTTGGTTAAATGTAAATTTTTTCTCTTAATCCATGCTTTTCCTTCTCTTGGAAATAAGTTCATGAGTATCAATTTTTAGGTAACACCTATAAGTGATGGCATAGGATACCTGTCTTTCACTTTCTTTCTTACTTCAAGTTGGGTGATTATCTCTAGGTCCTTATATGGTGGTGCAAACGGCACTGTTTCACTGTATTCCATGTCTAGTATTCCATTGTTTACATGGACCACTTCCTCTTTGTGCATTTTTCTGTTGATGGGCATTTTGGTTTCTTCCAAGTCTTGGCTATGTTAAATATTCCTGCAGGGCTTCCCTGGTGGTGCAGTGGTTAAGAGACCGCCTGCCGATGCAGGGGACACGGGTTCCGGCCCCGGTCCGGGAAGATCCCACATGCCGCCGAGCGGCTACATGCATGAGCCATGGCCATTGAGCCTGCGCGTCCCGATACAGTGCTCCACAACGGGAGAGCAGACAACAGTGAGAGGTCCACTTACCACCAAAAATAAAAAGTTCCCGCAGTGCAGGATTGCCAGCCCGTGTCTTCTCCTTTCTGCTCTGCTCAGCTGATAGGCACATCAAAGGACCTACCAGATCACATAGTAGCTCAAATTTACCCTTAAACACACCTCCATTATATTCTCACTACTGGCTGTTAGCAGTTTACATCCCCCAGCAGCTAGAGGGTACACAGTTCTCTGAAATCCCTTCAGCATTTACTCTTTGTAGACTTTTTGCTGAAGATCATTCTGACGGCTGTGAGGTGAACGTTTCTGTAATTGGATTTGCACGGCTTAATTAATTGCTGATGTTGCACATTTTTCTATCCCCTTTTATTTTAAAGGAAAAATAAAAGAAAAGACAAAATGTGCATAATATATGACTCTTGAAATGGTCTTCTTGAAATGTTGACGTCTTTTGAATTTTCTGGTCCATTTACCACCCCAGGATTTTTTATTTTTAATGGCAGGTGTCATTTACAGGCCTGCCATTATTTTGAATATTAAGTGACCATTACCGCTGTTGTGTGAAACGACCAGAAGGCGGCAGCACTTCTCCTTACCAAATCTGCTTACTAGGGAAACAGAGCCGTAATGGAAGTTGTGTTGTAGGTTGTAAATTAGAACGGAATGTGCCAAGAAAAGCCCCTTAAGATTATGTCTCTTTACTTCTTGTTTTTTTTTTGCTTTATAACAAATTTAATCAGTTCTACATATACATATGCTTCCATATCCCCTCCCTTTTGCGTCTCCCTCCCACCCTCCCTATCCCACCCCTCCAGGCGGTCACAAAGCACCGAGCTGATCTCCCTATGCTATGCGGCTGCTTCCCACTAGCTATCTACCTTACGTTTGGTAGTGTATATATGTCCATGCCACTCTTTCACATTGTCACAGCTTACCCATCCCCCTCCCCATATCCTCAAGTCCATTCTCTAGTAGGTCTGTGTCTTTATTCCTGTCTTACCCCTATGTTCTTCATGACATTTTTTTCCTTAAATTCCATATATATGTGTTAGCATACAGTATTTGTCTTTCTCTTTCTGACTTACTTCACTCTGTATGACAGACTCTAGGTCTATCCACCTCATTACAAAGAGCTCAATTTCATTTCTTTATATGGCTGAGTGATATTCCATTGTATATATGTGCCACATCTTCTTTATCCATTCATCCGATGATGGACACTTAGGTTGTTTCCATCTCCGGGCTATTGTAAATAGGGCTGCTATGAACATTTTGGTACATGTCTCCTTTTGAATTATGGTTTTCTCTGGGTATATGCCTAGTAGTGGGATTGCTGGGTCATATGGTAGTTCTATTTGTAGTTTTTTAAGGAACCTCCATACCGTTCTCCATAGCGGCTGTACCAATTCACATGCCCACCAGCAGTGCAAGAGTGTTCCCTTTTTTCCACACCCTCTCCAGCATTTACTGTTTCTAGATTTTTTGATGATGGCCATTCTGACTGGTGTAAGATGATATCTCATTGTAGTTTCGATTTGCATTTCTCTAATGAGTAAAGATGTTGAGCATCCTTTCATGTGTTTGTTGGCAGTCTGTATATCTTCTGTGGAGAAATGTCTATTTAGGTCTTCTGCCCATTTTTGGATGGGGTTGTTTGTTTTTTTGTTATTGAGCTGCATGAGCTGCTTATAAATTTTGGAGATTAATCCTTTGTCAGTTGCTTCATTTGCAAATATTTTCTCCCATTCTGAGGGTTGTCTTTTGGTCTTGTTTATGGTTTCCTTTGCTGTGCAAAAGCTTTTAAGTTTCATTAGGTCCCATGTGTTTATTTTTGTCTTTATTTCCTTTTCTCTAGGAGGTGGGTATTAAAGGATCTTGCTGTGATTTATGTCATAGAGTGTTCTGCCTATGTTTTCCTCTAAGAGTTTGATAGTGTCTGGCCTTACATTTAGGTCTTTAATCCATTTTGAGCTTATTTTTGTGTATGGTGTTAGGGAGTGATCTAATCTCATACTTTTACATGTCCCTATCCAGTTTTCCCAGCACCACTTATTGAAGAGACTGTCCTTTCTCCACTGTACATTCCTGCCTCCTTTATCAAAGATAAGGTGACCATATGTCCGTGTGTTTAACTCTGGGCTTCCTATCCTGTTCCATTGATCTATCTTTCTGTTTTTGTGCCAGTACCATACTGTCTTGATTACTGTAGCTTTGTAGTATAGTCTGAAGTCAGGGAGCCTGATTCCTCCAGCTCCATTTTTCGTTCTCAAGATTGCTTTGGCTATTCGGGGTCTTTTGTGTTTCCATACAAATTGTGAAATTTTTTGTTCTAGTTCTGTGAAAAATGCCAGTAGTAGTATGATAGGCATTGCATTGAATCTGTAGGTTGCTTTGGGTAGTAGAGTCATTTTCACAATGTTGATTCTTCCAATCCAAGAACATGGTACCTCTCTCCATCTATTTGTGTCATCTTTAATTTCTTTCATCAGTGTCTTATAATTTTCTGCATACAGGTCTTTTGTCTCCTTAGGTAAGTTTATTCCTAGATAGTTTATTCTTTTTGTTGCAATGGTAAATGGGAGTGTTTCCTTGATTTCACTTTCAGATTCTTCATCATTTGTATATAGGAATGCCAGAGATTTCTGTGCATCAATTTTGTATCCTGCAACTTTACCAAATTGATTGATTAGCTCTAGTAGTTTTCTGGTAGCATCTTTAGGATTCTCTATGTATAGTATCATGTCATCTGCAAACAGTGACAGCCTTACTTCTTCTTTTCCTATTTGGATTCCTTTTATTTCCCTTTCTTCTCTGATTGCTGTGGCTAAAACTTCCAAAACTAGGTTGAATAAGAGTGGTGAGAGTGGGCAACCTTGTCTTGTTCCTGATCTTAGTGGAAATGGTTTCAGTTTTTCACCATTGAGGACGATGCTGGCTGTGGGTTTGTCATATATGGCCTTTATTATGTTGAGGAAAGTTCCCTCTAGGCCTACTTTCTGCAGGGTTTTTATCATAAATGGGTGTTGAATTTTGTCGAAAGCTTTCTCTGCATCTATTGAGATGATCATGTGGTTTTTCTCCTTCAATTTGTTAATATGGTGTATCATGTTGATTGATTTGCATATATTGAAGAATCCTTGCATTCCTGGAATAAACCCCACTTGATCATGGTGTATGATCCTTTTAATGTGCTGTTGGATTCTGTTTGCTAGTATTTTGTTGAGGATTTTTGCATCTATGTTCATCAGTGATATTGGCCTGTAGTTTTCTTTCTTTGTGACATCCTTGCCTGGTTTTGGTATCAACGTGATGGTGGCCTCGTAGAATGAGTTTGGGAGTGTTCCTCCCTCTGCTATATTTAGGAAGAGTTTCAGAAGGATAGGTGTTAGCTCTTCTCTAAATGCTTGATAGAATTCGCCTGTGAAGCCATCTGGTCCTGGGCTTTTGTTTGTTGGAAGATTTTTTATCACAGTTTCAATTTCAGTGCTTGTGATTGGTCTGTTCATATTTTCTATTTCTTCCTGATTCAGTCTTGGCAGGTTGTGCATTTCTAAGACTTTGTCCATATCTTCCAGGTTGTCCATTTTATTGGCATAGAGTTGCTTATAGTAATCTCTCATGATCTTTTGTATTTCTGCAGTGTCAGTTGTTACTTCTCCTTTTTCATTTCTAATTCTATTGATTTGAGTCTTCTCCCTTTTTTTTTGATGAGTCTGGCTAATGGTTTATCAATTTTGTTTATCTTCTCAAAGAACCAGCTTTTAGTTTTACTGATCTTTGCTATCGTTTCCTTCATTTCTTTTTCATTTATTTCTGATCTGATTTTTATGATTTCTTTCCTTCTGCTAACTTTGGGATGTTTTTGTTCTTCTTTCTCTAATTGCTTTAGGTGCAAGGTTAGGTTGTTTATTCGAGATGTTTCCTGTTTCTTAAGGTGGGATTGTATTGCTATAAACTTCCCTCTTAGAACTGCTTTTGCTGCATCCCATAGGTTTTGGGTCGTCGTGTCTCCATTGTCATTTGTTTCTAGGTATTTTTTAATTTCCTCTTTGATTTCTTCAGTGATCACTTCGTTATTAAGTAGTGTATTGTTTAGCCTCCATGTGTCTGTATTTTTTACAGCTCTTTTCCTGTAATTGATATCTAGTCTCATAGCATTGTGGTCGGAAAAGATACTTGATACAATTTCAATTTTCTTCAATTTACCAAGGCTTGATTTGTGACCCAAGATATGATCTATCCTGGAGAATGTTCCATGAGCACTTGAGAAAAATGTGTATTCTGTTGTTTTTGGATGGAATGTCCTATAAATATCAATTAAGTCCATCTTGTTTAATGTATCATTTAAAGCTTGTGTTTTTTTTTATTTAGTTTCATTTTGGATGATCTGTCCATTGGTGAAAGTGGGGTGTTAAAGTCCCCTACTATGAGTGTGTTACTGTCGATTTCTCCTTTTATGGCTGTTAGTATTTGCCTTATGTATTGAGGTGCTCCTATGTTGGGTGCATAAATATTTACAATTGTTATATCTTCTTCTTGGATCGATCCCTTGATCATTATGTAGTGTCCTTCTTTGTCTCTTCTAGTAGTCTTTATTTTAAAGTCTATTTTGTCTGATATGAGAATTGCTACTCCAGCTTTCTTTTGGTTTCCATTTGCATGGAATATCTTTTTCCATCCCCTTACTTTCAGTCTGTATGTGTCTCTAGGTCTGACGTGGGTCTCTTGTAGACAGCATATATATGGGTCTTGTTTTTGTATCCATTCAGCCAATCTGTATCTTTTGGTGGGAGCATTTAGTCCATTTACATTTAAGGTAATTATCGATATGTATGTTCCTGTTCCCATTTTCTTAATTGTTTTGGGTTCGTTATTGTAGGTCTTTTCCTTCTGTTGTGTTTCTTGCCTAGAGAAGTTCCTTTAGCATTTGTTGTAAAGCTGGTTTGCTGGTGCTGAACTCTCTCAGCTTTTGCTTGTCTGTAAACGTTTTAATTTCTCCATCAAATCTGAATGAGATCCTTGCTGGGTAGAGTAATCTTGGTTGCAGGTTTTTCACCTTCTTCACTTGAATTATGTCCTGCCACTCCCTTCTGGCATGTAGAGTTTCTGCTGAGAGATCAGCTGTTATCCTGATGGGGATTCCCTTGTGTGTTATTTGTTGTTTTTGCCTTGCTGCTTTTAATATGATTTCTTTGTGTTTAATTTTTGACAGTTAATCAATGAATTTGGTAAAGTTGCAGGATACAAAATTAATGCACAGAAATCTCTGGCATTCCTATATACTAATGATGAAAAATCTGAAAGTGAAATCAAGGAAACACTCCCATTTACCATTGCAACAAAAAAATAAAATATCTAGGAATAAGCCTACCTAAGGAGACAAAAGACCTGTATGCAGAAAATTATAAGACACTGATGAAAGAAATTAAAGATGATACAAATAGATGGAGAGATGTACCATGTTCTTGGATTGGAAGAATCAACATTGTGAAAATGACTCTACTACCCAAAGCAATCTACAGATTCAATGCAATGCCTATCAAACTACCACTGGCATTTTTCACAGAACTAGAACAAAAAAATTCACAATTTGTATGGAAACACAAAAGACCCCGAATAGCCAAAGCAATCTTGAGAACGAAAAATGGAGCTGGAGGAATCAGGCTCCCTGACTTCAGACTATACTACAAAGCTACAGTAATCAAGACAGTGTGGTACTGGCACAAAAACAGAAAGATAGATCAATGGAACAAGATAGAAAGCCCAGAGTTAAACCCACGGACATATGGTCACCTTATCTTTGATAAAGGAGGCAGGAATGTACAGTGGAGAAAGGACAGTCTCTTCAATAAGTGGTGCTGGGAAAACTGGATAGGGACATGTAAAAGTATGAGATTAGATCACTCCCTAACACCATACACAAAAATAAGCTCAAAATGGATTAAAGACCTAAATGTAAGGCCAGACACTATCAAACTCTTAGAGGAAAACATAGGCAGAACACTCTATGACATAAATCACAGCAAGATCCTTTAATACCCACCTCCTAGAGAAAAGGAAATAAAGACAAAAATAAACACATGGGACCTAATGAAACTTAAAAGCTTTTGCACAGCAAAGGAAACCATAAACAAGACCAAAAGACAACCCTCAGAATGGGAGAAAATATTTGCAAATGAAGCAACTGACAAAGGATTAATCTCCAAAATTTATAAGCAGCTCATGCAGCTCAATAACAAAAAAACAAACAACCCCATCCAAAAATGGGCAGAAGACCTAAATAGACATTTCTCCACAGAAGATATACAGACTGCCAACAAACACATGAAAGGATGCTCAACATCTTTACTCATTAGAGAAATGCAAATCAAAACTACAATGAGATATCATCTCACACCAGTCAGAATGGCCATCATCAAAAAATCTAGAAACAATAAATGCTGGAGAGGGTGTGGAAAAAAGGGAACACTCTTGCACTGCTGGTGGGAATGTGAATTGGTACAGCCGCTATGGAGAACGGTATGGAGGTTCCTTAAAAAACTACAAATAGAACTACCATATGACCCAGCAATCCCACTACTGGGCATATACCCTGAGAAGACCATAATTCAAAAGGAGACATGTACCAAAATGTTCATAGCAGCCCTATTTACAATAGCCCGGAGATGGAAACAACCTAAGTGTCCATCATCGGATGAATGGATAAAGAAGATGAGGCACATATATACAATGGAATATTACTCAGCCATATAAAGAAATGAAATTGAGCTATTTGTAATGAGGTGGATAGACCTAGAGTCTGTCATACAGAGTGAAGTAAGTCAGAAAGAGAAAGACAAATACTGTATGCTAACACATGTATATGGAATTTAAGATAAAAAAATGTCATGAAGAACATAGGGGTAAGACAGGAATAAAGACACAGACCTACTAGAGAATGGACTTGAGGATATGGGGAGGGGGAAGGGTAAGCTGTGACAAAGTGAAAGCGCGGCATGGACATATATACACTACCAAACGTAAGGTATATAGCTAGTGGGAAGCAGCCGCATAGCACAGGGAGATCAGCTCGGTGCTTTGTGACCGCCTGGAGGGGTGGGATAGGGAGGGTGGGAGGGAGACACAAAAGGGAGGGGATATGGAAACATATGTATATGTATAACTGATTAAATTTGTTATTAAAAAAAACTGATGAATTACTAGAAACAACCTTTTCAGAACTCTGGAAATTAACTAAAGGTATACAAGTTGAGAAACATTTATTCAAGAAAAACTACTGAGCCTCGGTAAGAACAATAGGTTCTGTGACATTTTAACTTGGAACTTGTTCCATCCTCACTTTCCCCGACTCCGCAACATGGTATTATAGGCCTTGCTGGTGCCAGAAGGGATTGATATGATTTGGAGTTCCAAGGAAAATCTCCATGTCCACAGCTCTGTTCAAAACAATAGTGCTTGGTAGCAAACAGTCAAAGGCCAACATGGAAGCTGCCTAAGGCTGTAATAACAATTGAGGCAAGCAAGAGACCAGCCAAACCTTTAAAATGGAGGGAATAAGACAGTTGAAATAAGGATATGAAAACTCTGACTTTTTCCTGCTGATTTGGAACGCTGTGCACATGGGTAGGCCCTACATTTACACACAGGAAACACCAGAGAGGACCCCAGTCTACTGTTCATATCTGACTGACATTTAGACCCTGTGCAAGCAAGAAGTGAAAGCCCAGGCAGACTTGTTAACTCCCTGAATTTTGAATGCATTTCCTAACCCATACATAGATCACCTTTGCACAGAATGGAAGCCTAACCAACTCAAAGTGATAGAGTAGGGTAATTAAATGGTTAATTTGAATATCCCACTGGAGGATTGAAGACAGAGAGAGAATTTTAAGGGAGTCTGCAAGACTGTTGTAAGCTAATGACCATGCAAGAAAAGAATCCAGTAACCTAGCAACAATCTACACTCCTTGAAGGAAGACCAGGCACATTCAAGCACCAGGCACATTCAAGCCACAAGTCCTGATAATTAAAAAGCAAGACAGTAGATATGGGTTCTGAATCTTGTTACATGAATTCAGGGAGTTAATCGTTCTTGAAGAGTAGCATTTCTGCATGTAGCCAAGGCAGGAATATAGGTGAAAGGGGAAAAAAAACTAGGTGAAAGGGGACATTATACTGAAACCTGATATGAAGTACCATATTTTAGTATATGTCACCACCCCTCTGCTAATATACATATGTTTAACTAGTACCATGACAGTCCCATTTAGACCATATAGGGCCAAAGGAGGAACTAATGATGTAAGCCTTGATAGCTACCACAAAATGAGGAAGAAGGTGGTCTTCTCCCCTCCCCACTTTTTCTTTGATTATAAAAACATAGCCTGCTTTGTTCTTGGGGCTGCTGTGCTCCCTTGCCTGCCCATTTGTCAAGCATCCTATGCTAATAAGCTCACTCTTTGCCAAACATTTTGCCTCACACTGAATTCTTTCTGCATTGAGAAAAAAGAACCTGAGCTTCAATAAGTCCTGACACCAGGTGAGCAGTTTCAATTAAAAGACAGTGGGTTTGAGTCCTCTCCTCATGGGTTCAAGTCCCTATCTGAGTTTTGGTTGAGTTCAAGTCACATTCAAGAAGGAGTGTGGTTTCAGCAGCATTCAATCTGACTGACTACTAAGCTATGCTGACCCAAGGTAATCCCTAGGAAGCCAGAAATGACAACAACCCCAGGAGGTGGTATCAGAACAATATATTATCTAAAATGTCCAGTTGTCAACAACAAAAATAAGACGTGCAGATAAACTGGAAAGTGTGGCTATACACAGGATAAAAAGGCAGTCAATAGAAACTGTCCCTAAGGAAGCCCAGATATTGGGTACAATTCATAGAGACATCAAATAAGTATTAGAAATATGTTTAAGTGAAACCATATTTAAAGAGTTAAATGAAAGCTTGACAAAAAATTCACACACACACACACGACCAAATAGAAATTCTGGAGTTGAGAAGTAAAATAACTGAAATGAAAATTTTACTAGAGGGGCTCAACAGCACAATTGAGGCTGCAGAAGAAAGGATCAGCTGAATTTGGTGTAGATCAATGTAGATTATTCAGTCTAAAGAACAGAAAGTTAAGGGATGAAAAAAAAATAATGAATGGAGTCTCAGAGACTTGTAGGATACCATTCAGCATATCAACCAACGTGTAATGAAAGTCCCAGAGGAGAAGCAAGAGAAAAAAGGGCAGAAAAAATATTTGAAGAAATAGTGGTTGTAATTTCTCAATCTGATGAAAAACATTAATCTACACACCCAAGAGTCAATGAAATTCAAAGAGGATATAATCAATGTTACAACACTTTGACACATCACTGTCAGACTGCCAAAGGACAAAGAGAGAATCTTGAAAGTGTGTGGAGTATCTTTTGATGTGCTTCTCAGTCATTTGTATATCTTCCTTGGAAAAAATGTCTATTCAGATCCTTCACCCATTTTTTAATTGGGTTATTTGCCTTTTTATTATTGAGTTGTAAGAGTTCTTTACATATTCTATATACAATGCCCTTATCAGATATATGATCTACCAATATCTTCTTCCATTCTGAGATTGCCTTTTCACTTTCTTGATAGTGTCCTTTGAAGCACAAATGCTTTTAGGTTTGATGAAGCCCAATTTATTTTCTTTTATTGCTTATTCTTTTGATATCATGTCTAAGGATATAATGCCAAATCTGAGATCCTGAAGATATACCCCCATGTTTTCTTTTAAGAGTGTTATAGATTTAGCTCTTAGCATTTAGGTCTTTGATACATTTTGTGTTAATTTTTGTATAAGTTATGAGGTAAAGGTCCAATTTTATTCTTTTACATGTGGTAATCTAGTTGTTCCAACATCACTTATTGAAAAAATTACTCTTTCTCTATTGAATGGCCTTGATGCCCTTGTCAAAAATCAGTTGAGTATGGACCTATGAGTTTCTGAATGCTCAGTTCTATTCTACTGTTTTAGATATCTACCTGTATGCCTTTACCCTTCCCCCATCTTCATTACCATTGCTTTGTAGTAAGTTTTATATGGAGAAATATGGATCCTCCAACTTTTTTTTCAGGCTTGTTTTGGCTATTCAAGGTCCCTTGCAATTCTACATGAATTATAGGATCAGCCTGTCAGTTTCTACAAAGAAGCCAGCTGGGATTTTGATGCGGATTCCATTGCATCATTAGATTAATTTGGGGAGTACTGTCATCTTAACAATACTGTTCATCTTCTGATGAACATGGGATATTTTTCCATTTATTTAGACCCTCTAATTTCTTTCAATGATATTTTGTTATTTTCAGTATACAAGTCTTCCACAAAAACTGTGCAATTTGCACCTAAGAATTTGATTCCTTTCAATGTTATCATAAATTGAATTGTTTTCTTATTTTCATTGTTAGATTATTCATTTAACGTGTATAGAAATACAATTGATTTTTATTTATTGATCTTGTATCCTATGACCTTGCTGGACTCATTTATTAGTTTTAATAACGCTTTATTGGATTCCTTGAGATTTTCTGTACATAATTTCATGTCATCTGTGAATGGATATAGTTCTACTTCTTCTTATTCAATACAGATGCCTTTTATAACTTTTCCCTGTCTAAATTGCCCTGACTAGAACATTCAGTACAATGTTGAAGGAAAATGATGTGCACAGACATCCTTGTCTTGTTCCTGACATTAGGTAGAAATCATCCAGTCATTTACCATTCAGGATCATGTTAACCATGAATTTTCATAGGTGCTCTTTATCAGGCTGAGGATGTTTCCCTGTATTCGTAGTTTCCTTCTATTTATTTATTTATTTATTTATTTATTTATTTATTTATTTATTTATGGCTGCATTTGTTCTTCATTGCTGCTCATGGGCTTTCTCTAGTTGTGGCGAGTAGGGGCTACTCTTCGCTGTGGTGTGCAGGCTTCTCATTGTGGTGTCTTCTCTTGTTGTGGAGCATGGGCTCTAGGCACATGACCTTCAGTAGTTGTGGCTCACGGGCTCTAGAACGCAGGCTCAATAGTTATGGTGCATGAGCTTAGTTGCTCCACAGCATGTGGGATCTTCCTGGACCAGGACTGGAACCCATATCTCCTGCATTGGCAGGCAGATTTTTAACCACTGCACCACAATGGAAGCTGTATTCATAGATTCTTGAGTGCTTTTATCACATTGAATTTTGTCAAATGCCTGTGTCTACTGAAATGATTAAGTGGTTTTTATCCTTTATTCTATTGATATGATGCATACCCTTTTCTCCTCAAATAATTTTAAAAACAACTGCATAAAACAATAATTATAGTGCTCACTTCAGCAGCACGTATCCTGAAACGATTATAAAACATTGTTGGGCTCATAATGTTAAAGATATACTTTACATGAAAATAGCACAAAGGGGGGAGTAGGAAGAGAAACATATTTGAACAGTTTCTGTGTAATATTGGAATTAAGTTAACATTAATCTGAAATTGTTTTTTAACTTAAAATGCATATTTTATTCCTCACTTGAAAATATCTGTTTAACACAAAAGAAGAAAGTAAAAGAGGACAGAGGCACAAAAAAAGATATGAGATATATCCAAAACAAATAACAGGAACACCCCACCCCCACCTCAGTCAAAGCCTCCGCCAGGCAGCACAGGTCCTGGTGACCTGCGTGCTGCCCCCGACAAAGCCTCCTTTGGCCATGCAGGCCCCAGTGGGCTGTGAGCCATCCCCCTCCAAAGCCTCCTTTGGCCATGCAGGTCTCAGTGGGTTGTGCCGCCCCTGTGGCCATGCCCATGGGAGCCTGCACCCCAGATGGCTTACACTAGCACACATGCTCCAGGCCAGCTTCAGGAGCAGAAGCTGGTGAGAGGAACACACGCAGAGGTGGGTCCGACAAAGCAGGTCCAGAGACCTACCTAGAGGTCTTTCAGGGCCTCCTGGGGAGTCAGGGGTTGACTGTAGCTCTCTGTGGGGGCAAGGACAATAATAGCGGAGGCACCAGGGAAATTTTTACATTTTAATTTTTTTTTATCTTTTAATTTTATTTTTTAATTTTATTTTTAAAATATATTTATTTCTAATTTTTTGAACATAATCATATAACGCTTTTAATAAAGGCAAATAATATAAGACAACAGGAGCAAGATAATTCAAAGAAACATCTAGGAACAAGCTTCCCAATGTCCTTATTTGCCTGAAGACATGATTCATCATCTCTGAATGAAACTGCTGTTATTTGTGCTGATGTACATGTGCTTGTAGAAACTTGGTTTCAGGAGAGGTCAGGCAGAAGTTTCCTACAGAGTCTAGTCACCTAGTGAAGATAGGATATCTAACTGATTACCTCAAGTGAAAATTATCAATAAACAAATTAGGCATACGTTCCAATCAGGAATTCTTTTTTTTTTTTACAAATTTATTACAACTTTATTGGAGTATAATTGCTTCACAATGGTGCATTAGATTCTGCTTTATAACAAAGTGAATCAGTTATACATATACATATGTTCCCATATCCCTTCCCTCTTGCATCTCCCTCCCTCCCAACCTCCCTATCCCACCCCTCCAGGTGGTCACAAGGCACGGAGCTGATCTCCCTGTGCTATGTGGCTGCTTCCCACTAGCTATCTACCTTACGTTTGGTAGTGTATATATGTCCATGCCACTCTCTTGCTTTGTCCCAGCTTACACTTCCCCCTCCCCATATCCTCAAGTCAGTTCTCAAGTAGGTCTGTGTCTTTATTCCTGTCTTACTCCTAGGTTCTTCATGACATTTTTTTCTTAAATTCCATATATATGTGTTAGCATACGGTATTTGTCTTTCTCTTTATGACTTACTTTACTCTGTATGACAGACTCTAGGTCTATCCACCTCATTGCAAATAGCTCAATTTCATTTCTTTTTATGGCTGAGTAATATCCCATTGTATATATGTACCACATCTTCTTTATCCATTCATTGGATGATGGACCCTTAGGTTGTATCCATCTCTGGGCTACTGTAAATAGAGCTGCAATGAACATTTTGGTGCATGACTCTTTTTGAATTATGGTTTTCTCAGGGTATATGCCCAGTAGTGGGATTGCTGGGTCATATGGTAGTTCTACTTGTAGTTTTTTAAGGAACCTCCATACTGTTCTCCATAGTGGCTTTACCAATTCACATTCCCACCAGCAGTGCAAGAGTGTTCCCTCTTCTCCACACCCTCTCCAGCATTTATTGTTTCTAGATGTTTTGATGATGGCCATTCTGACTGGTGTGAGATGATATCTCATTGTACTTTTGACTTGCATTTCTCTAATGATTAATGATGTAGAGCATTCTTTCATGTGTTTGTTGGCAGTCTGTATATCTTCTTTGGATAAATGTCTATTTAGGTCTTCTGCCCATTTTTTGATGGGGTTGTTTGTTTTTTTGTTATTGAGCTGCATGAGCTGCTTATAAATTTTGGAGATTAATCCTTTGTCAGTTGCTTCATTTGCAAATATTTTCTCCCATTCTGAGGGTTGTCTTTTGGTCTTGTTTATGGTTTCCTTTGCTCTGCAAAAGCTTTGAAGTTCCATTAGGTCCCATTTGTTTATTTTTGTTTTTATTTCCATTTCTCTAGGAGCTGGTTCAAAAAGGATCTTGCTGTGATTTATGTCTTAGAGTGTTCTGCCTATGTTTTCCTCTACGAGTTTGATAGTTTCTGGCCTTACATTTAGAACTTTAATCCATTTTGAGCTTACTTTTGTGTATGGTGTTAGAGAGTTAAGTGTCAAGACACTTTTTAAGAGGGACCTCATAAAAATGGAAAAGGATTTATCATTTGACGTAGGTATTTTTTATGAAATTGCCATGACTATCTTTTGAAATGGATTTTATTACTTGAAAAACTTTTTCTTTACCTAGAGTTTGATGAAGAGATGCTAAGTAATACTGAAGAATTTATAGATAGTATTATGCACTTCAACAAATCAAATTGGAAGGTCAATTCTCAGTTATCAATTTTATGCCAACACATGTTCACTATAGTGGGTCATAATGCTGATTATGAGAGTCTTTTTTCACTAAAGAATAGTAGTGGACAAAAGAATGAAATAAGGGACTTCCCTGGCCGTCCAGTGGTTAAGACTTCCCCTTGCTATTCAGGGGTTGCAAGTTCAATCCTTGGTCGGGGAGCTATGATCCCACATGCCTTGCAGCCAAAAAAAAAACAAAAACAGAAGCAGTATTGTAACAAATTCAATAAAGACTTTAAAAATAGTCCACATTAAAAAAACTTTAAAAAAATGAAAGTTTATGTACAATTTAAATGGAACACAGATTATAACTGCATTAAATGTCTAAGCAAATTCTACAAAACCAGGAACTGTTGAGATCCAAACCATCAGGGAAACATAATTAAAGAGATGTAATTTAGATATGTAGAGTTTGTTTCAGATAAACAATAAATTATTTTGTAGTAGAAGTATGTCCCATGTAATGTTTCTTTTATTTTAATATATGTAGTTGATTCTCGTTATTTGCAGGAATTAGGTTTTATAACGTTGCTGAAAACACTGAATTGGTGACTAGTTACTCATCACTCCTAGGAGAAATAAGGTTGGGTTTCTGTGAGCCTCTGGTTCACAATACTTTCATCAGCCAATCAGCCCATAATTTTTGAAATGTGGTTTTCTGTTTACAAATACCTCATCTAGGGCTTCCCTGGTGGCGTAGTGGTTGAGAGTCCGCCTGCCGATGCTGGGGACACGGGTTCATGCCCCGGTCCAGGAGGATCCCACATGCTGTGGAGCGGCTGGGCCCGTGAGCCGTGGCCGCTGTGTCTGCGCGTCCGGAGCCTGTGCTCTGCAACGGGAGCGGCCACAACAGTGAGAGGCCGGCGTACCGCAAACACAAACAAACAAACAAACAAACCTTATCTAATAAACCTTGTTGATTCATTAACATTCACCTCATGACCAAAAGCACTATTACTCATGTCTGAATGAAGCTTATCTAACATTCATATTTTCTCCATAAGGTGCATGATAACTTTCTTGCTTTTAGAAACACTACATAGCACTTCAGCACCACACTTAGGGGCCATTTTAAACAGGGAAGTCACCAATAAAAAGCACAAAAATGTACTATTAAATAGACTGTGAAAAAGGCACTTCTTTTCAGTATGAGAACTGGAAAAGAAGGCAGAGCATTGCCTTGCTTGACTTCAGCTGGGAATGTACACATTGAGAAATTTTTTGCTGCTTTGCTCATGCCCATGAATAAGCATGAAGGCACTATGAGTATTGATTTGGGGGGTTACAAATAAATTTTAATGAGTAGCTGAATCCATCAATAATGAGGATTGGTTATATATAAGTATTAATTGGCATGACCTATTTCCACAATACATTTAGAAGAAAAGTTACAACATGAAACTTAACTAAAACTTTAGAAGCATTCCCTTTACAAACAGGAATAAGGCAAGGATGTCCCTTATTGTTGCTTCTAAGAGAGAGAAGGTGGTGAAACAGAATAAAGAACATAGCCCTTTGGGTCCAGGAAAAAACCCTCACTGGTGGTGAACTGGGATGAGGTTCAGATGGAGGTGAAACATCAGCTTATGCAATAGCTGGAGGCACTTGAATAGTATGGGGACAATTGCAGTTGTAAGAGTTATTGAGTTGTCTGCCTTTGGTCAGTTGTTTTAAAAGCTCTGAAAATGGAAACTGAGAAGATCAGGTCAGCCAGCTGTCAACTTAAGGCACACTATTGACTCAGCTGTCTCCTGTAGCCACAGGGAAGACTGTGTTGAAAATTAGACCCAGGGCAACAAAGCTACAAAGTAAACTGAGTGCATAGCCTAAATGGTCTCCTAGGCTAAAGTTCAGAACTCTGAGAAGCACGTCTCTAGTGTATTTAATATATTGTCTTTCCAATCCACTCTCTAACATTTATTTAAATATATACGTATCCTCGAAAACATGTGGTGTAGTTGCAGTTTTTAAATATCTGCCTAAATGATATTGTTTTATAAATCACATTTTCTTCTTCATTCAGCATTAACTTTTTAGGTCTATTTATATTGCTATATGTCAATTTAGCATAAATTTAGCAAAATTGTTCATTGCTTTTAACTAATGTGTAGTATATATCCATTTTACTTATATCCATTCCCCTAGTTGAGTCCTAAGGAGATGAAAGCCAGTAAGAAATTATCTGTGATAAGAAATGATTGGGACCTTCAGAATTGTGAATTCTGATACAAAATTTCAGTTCTTTTTGTTTCTGTGCTGTACCCACCCTCTGGTATTCTCAAAATTTTAAGCCTATTCCTCATAAAAGGTACCTAGTCTTTGGAGAATCAAGGAGAAGACTGTGTCAATACTTGGTACAAAATGTTATGAAGCAAGGACAGCAACTGCAGATGAGATGGTATAAGGGAACTGAGGGATAGAGCCAGGAATGGGAATTTAGAGTGAGAGGTGACAGGAAGCCACCAGAGAAGTTAACACCTCTATAGAAATCATCAGAATACTCTGAAGGATACTGTACTTCCTACAATTACATGAAATAGGAGCTTGATATTTATACATTAAAATAAAAGGTAACCCCAGAAGATTTGGAGACAAATATATATTACATGTTTTCATATGCTTATGTAGGATTCTACAATATTCATAGGAAATTTAGAACTTAGGAATTTACTTAGGCAAATATATTTTCCCTTCAGTGGTTTCACTGGATGGCTGGTAGTTGAGACTATTGGTAGCAGGTGTTGAGAAACTAATTTATTAACCTAGTTCCAAAGCCCTTTCACTAGAGGTAGTGAAAATTGACAAGGAGATTGGAAAGATCAGCTTATCCTATTCCCAAAAGAACCTCTGAATTAAATCACTCCTGGCACCCCTCCATTCCCCACCTTTGATACACTGCAAAGTGCACTGTGTATCAGGGAATGTTTCTGGCACTGTTTGATGATTAGATCCTGCTTCATGGTGTGCTGTGTGACTCTCCTCACAACCAGTCTCAGGAAATATTGGAGAAACCTGGGATGTTATCCATCTTAGGCAGCATGGGATGCATGGGAGACCCTTTGTGACTTGCTGTTGAACAGTGAATAAGGCACCCTGGGACCTTTGATGACCTTGGTGTGCTGGAGATAAACTGAGTCATTGTTTCATCATGAGGAGCCCTTGATGATATATCACCTTGAAAAGTGCTTTTTTTAAGACGAACTCCTTTGATCTTGCTGAAAGATGAACTCAGCCTGGTTTCCCTAATGACTAAGTAAAGTAAGTTGCTTTGTACTTTGCTGTATGAGTTGAAGCAGCCAGTAGAACGGGTTAAACACAAGAGCTTTGGAGCAAGTAAGTCCTGAGATTGAATCTCGGTTCTGGTACTTGATAACTTGACTGCAAGCAAGTAACCAATGATCACTTTACAGTGTTGTTTAGATTATTAAATGAGATCATGTATACAAAGTAGTTAGCACATCATGAGTATTTAATTGATAGCTAAAAACACAAAAAATCTAATTAAATACAGATTGGTAATTATCAGTAATAGCAACTTAGAAATTATAAACCCATAAAGGTTTATACCTTTGTAAAGATTTCTCCATATAGCTGACAGTCTTTTGTTAAACGTAATTTACACAACAATTTAGACTTTTACTCTGGAACTCTGCTTTCAGAGATGACTGTTTCCTATATCTGAAGTTAAACTTGTAGAATGTCTGGGCTAGAATATATGATAAGAATATTCCTCTGGTTGCTCTTCAAAGCTAAGATTTTCTTTATATATGGTTTAACTTAAGGATTTCTTAGACATACTTGTTCTTGTGTTAAGACAAAGTTACCAGATTAGACAGTTTTTAGGGTGTTAGTAGTAGATTCTGAGAAATTAGACAGACTTTTTATTAAATCCTCTGATACAAGGTATTCATTTTCCAGGTAACTGACTTAATAGAAAGGGTTAAGGTGCCAGGTAAGATTATTAAGCCAACTGGCCCAGGGATTCTGGGAGTAAATTTCAACCTTTGATTTAATCCAACTTAACCCAACTGAGCAAAACAACCAAAAGCAGCTTCCATAAACAACCTAAAAATATGTACTGGGTTGTACCACTGAGATACCAAAGAGAGTATAAATCAAGTCCTTGTCTCCAGTCAAAGCACATAAGCCACAGAGAGTAAATAGGAGCACCATACATGTCGACCTCCTCCTGATCATGACACACTTTCAAATATTAGACCTTAATATTTAAGTGGCAGACAAACTTGAATATTCAAAATGACACTAAAATAAGATAGCAGCAACTACAAAGCAGACTCCACTACTGGGTAACGTTGTTTTGTGATGTCTATAAATCCCTCTGTAGGGGGCCTTTCCACTTGGCTGTCTTTTAACTTTATATTGTGGTTAGAGCAAAACTGTGCACTGTCCTGAACACATTCTCTTTTAGCCTCACAAGACAAAGATCCTTCATGTGCCAGGAAAAACGGGGAACTTTTCTTTGCTGCCAGCTTAATTTATGCCTCTATATGCCTCAAGCTGAGTCCCACTTTACCTCGCAAGATGGCCCAGTCTACTCAGATAAACATTCCAACTGATAGATGTCCCTGAAATAGTAGGTGTAATCAATTGTAGAACCAATACATTTCACACTATGGGCAAAATTGGTCATCATATTTTGGTGGTTCCAGGCACACCAGTGTGCCTTGGCCAACTGATTAAGGACCTCATCTCTAACCAGAGTAGTCAAGAGCAGGGAGATGGGTGGGAACTCATGTAGTCAGAGATAGCATCTTAGAGACAGACCTCAAAGGATGGGTAAGATTTACAATTGTAGATGCATAAATGGTGGCTATTCCAGGTGAGGAGAATAACGTCTGTTTCATTTACAGCATAAAGGATTTTCACTTCCAATTTTCCAATTATCTTTTCAACTTCACTTCTTCACTTCTTAACATGGGGTACAATCTCCATAACAATTCAATTTATCCAAAGTAGGTGGCACAAGTTTTCTACAATATTAGATCATGAAATGACAGGGCCCTCCTTTCACCTAACAAGGTACAAGGTACAAACCCACATGCTATTGGATTTATGCCTGCAAGAGTCCAACCGTGCCCTCCCAAATCTGATTTCTGACTTTCTCTTTTATCCATTGAATGTTTGTCAGAACACAAAATCCCCTTGACACTTTTCAGGACCAACCCTACCTGACTCCTTCCCAGCATTTGTCACTGTCAGCCTTTCCCTCATTTAAACCCTTCTCTCGCTTACTCTGACACCAAACTCTTGGTTCTCCTCTCCTTCTGATCATTCCTTCTCAGGCTCTTTTCCTCTGTCCCTTAAGTGCTCCCCAGGGCTCAGATTTTGGCCCTCTTCTCTCTTCTCACTCTACACGCTCACAAAGGGAAACTGTCTGGGGATCCTTAGAACTGTGAAATACCTTATTTGAGGTAAGCAAGCCCCTTAACGGGGCTCACTAGCTCTCAGACATTACTCTGCATTGGTTAAATAAAACTGACTCACAGGAATAAATAATGGGGAAAAGTTTGTTAGGGAAACTTCCAGCTACCGAATCTGCCCAGGAGGCAGGGACCACAACAGGAAAAATTTTGTAAGGAGTCTCAACTGAAACTTATTTTTTTGTTTTTATCAGGAACACAGGCCTTAAAAAGATAAGCACCTCTGAGCTTGTTTCCTAAGACATCTTATTTATCAGAATCCATTTTTAGACAGGACGTTCCAAGCGGGCTGGACTACACAATCGCGTTCACTGAGCTAACCCCAGCACCAGCCTGGGCCTAGCACCGAGCCGGTTAGGGGTTTGTCTATTGCACGGTGGCTCTGCCTGACAGTTCAGCCGTGCTGCAGCCCACTGGGGCGGGAGAGCAGGGAAAGGAGCTAAGGTTGGCTCTGCTGAGAGGTGCTGCACTCAGAATAACTCCTCGAGTAGCAGCAGACACCTGCCACAGGCTTAAGTCGTCTCCTCCTGACTTCACCCAGGTTCTCCTGCAACGAAAACAATCTAAGGAGTCGCCTCAGCCACAGCACATCTCGGGGCCGGGACTGCTCTGCCCACGCAGCAGCGCGGTGGAGGGCCGGGTGCGGCCCTGACGTCACACTTGGCCCCGCCCCTTAGGGGAGGGGCGTGAGCGCGGGAGCTCTGTTACTTAGGCGCCTTCGTCCTATATAAGTGGCGCTAGAGGCCGACGGTGGGGTTTTGGGGAGATGGTTTTGCCGCCATTTTGTAGGGTGTTTGTTGCAGCGACAGGGAGAGAAGACGGCGGTTTGGTGACAGTTTACCAAAGGGCCTTTTGCTTTTGAGGAGGTAAGGTTTCGGATAGGGTGTTCTGGGCTGGGCGGTTTCCCAGTCTTTTAGGTTTCGAAAGCTAGGTGTCAGAAAAACGACGGGATTCGGGCCCTCGGCGACCGGGGTTTCTTCGGGGCACAGCTCTGCTCGTGGCATTTGAAACCTAAAGTTGCCCCGGTGTCATGGTAGATTTAAAATCCAAGGGCGGAAAGGCCTCGGCTCTGCCGTTGACTCGTCTCAGAGAGGCCAGGCCACTCATATCACGGCTCCTTAGGCCCATGACCCGTCCCGCCGATCAGAGTGAGACCCTGCAAGAGCCTCCTGGGGCAAGTGTTGTCCTAGATCAAGCCTTACTCTGGGTCCCTGGCCTCGGTCGTTTGTAGCATTCTGGGATTTTCCGAGGTCAGACTTCTGCCTCTGAGTGCGCCAAAGGCCCTGGCCAGGTGCCCTGGTGGAGAGGCAGGGGGTGGGGACTGGGCGTCCGAGGAACTGCTAGTTTGCAAGTCCAGGTGGTGGAATTTAGCTCGTGCTTGTGAGAGGTCAATACGGAGAGGCTCATCTTTTGTGCAAACTGTTTTTTTCCTAAAGTGGAGCATAGTATTGTTGCATCAGATGTGCATTTCTGATACTTTTGGATCACCCTGTCCTTGATTACTTAAGTAACCATGAAATGCTTATACTATTCTTAGGAAACAGCGCTCCAAACTGACCACGTCAACCACCTGGTCTTATTTTATAGGTATCTTTGTATGATTGTGCTCCATACATACACCCACAGGCTTCTTGTTATCCATTACATACAGTACTCTTGGAGCCATCTAATCATAACTTTAACCTATATAGATATTTTTATATAGATAACGTCAAATTGTTGGGTAATATAGGATGTTAAAGGGCAGTAGAGAATCAGGTTTCTAAGATGGATATAAACATCTGATGTTTATTGTATCTGATGTTTTTATTGAAGGACGTCCAATGATTCTAACATGTAGGATTCTTTGTTAATAAGAAATAGTGTGATAATTCTAGATAGTTTTTCTTTTTTTGTATGCGAAGGAACCTAATCTGTATAACCTGGATCTGGGATTCTTCTCTTGGCCCCCTGAGAAAATATCTCTGAACAGTAGTGGTGGTGGTGGGGGGACAGCTTCCTAACAGCTGAATTAAATTTAAAGTAATGAACTTGGCTAGAGAAATAAAAACCTTTGGCTCTCCTAAGATGCTTATTTTAATACTTGCATATTGATAACTGTGGTTATTTAAGAATTCTGCCTTGGTGAGCTAGTTATGGCCTACTGATAGTAGAAGGAAAAAAACAAAACTGAAGCAGACACACGTGTTTTGCAAGAAATGCATTATAATAATCATAGTAATAAACCTCAGTCATCAGATGTTGTAATTTTGCTTGCTATGATTTAAGAATGCTTAACTAAACATTTTTAAAGAGTTCCTATGTGGTTAAAATATAATTTGGGTAATTGAAGGGTTAGAAGAATTCCACTAGAAATATAATTTTTTTGATGGCTTTTCTGATGGTCTTTTGGCTCAGGTTAATTTGTAATGTCATTTATTTCAGTTTCCCATATTCAAATGACTATGTAAATCAGAATGCTCACTTATCAATTTCCAGTGAGAACCCTGACTAGAGTTTTAGGATTTTTGTTGGACCTAAGAATCAACAAGAGAAGTGAGTTAAAAGATCTAAATATTTGGTGGCTTCGGTCCCTGATGGCATGATACCTACATTTTCTTAGGGAATACCTCCCAGGAGATGCCTCATTTTAAAGTCTTTTAATTCATTTGAAATCTTTTAAATTTTTTACTTGAATTTGTTTGCTTGTTACTGAGTCATTTGGGCTAACTGAAGGAGGTTAACTAAGTTGGTTTTGCTCCATTTTACCTGTTTTCAGCTCCTTGCTGAGTTGTGAACCTCACCCTCTTCAACAGTTTGGACATCACTGTTAAAAACTTGACTGCTTTGTGAAAGAATTAAGATTTGAAGAGGCAGAATGGGATGACATTGTTAGAACACAGATCCTGATCCTGAATGGAACCTGTGAGGATGTAGCTGGAGCCAAGGAATTGTCACAATTATCTGATTTCAGTGTGACCATATTCATCCTTATAGGTTCATTTCTTCAGTCACCCCAGATCTACAACAAATATGTTTAATTTTAAGAATGGTTGCAGGATGATCTGAAAATAAACAGTCATCTCCTATATTCTATCCCTAAGTGTTTCTCTGACTTCAGTTATTTGTATCACAGTATTTCAACAAAGCTGCATGACACTTGCGATATTTGTTTTAAATTAGTTCACATTTAAAGTTAACATCAATAACTTAATAATTTGACTATATCAATAACTTAAGAGATTAGTAATAATTTACCATAGAAAGAAGGTAATGATAAAAATAAAACCAAAAAAGTTATTAATTTCTAGCTAGATATTGTTGTCTACTGAAGGCTGTAAGCCTGAATCCTGACTCTTTTTTTAAAAATGGCAGTTAGCAAGTGTTAGTTGAAGATATGCACCAAGCTGAGAATTTATCCAGAAGAATGAAAAGAAAATGCATTAAGGTCTCACAGTGTTATCATTTAGTACTAGGTGTGTATGCCACTTAGAATCATCTGACATACCAGTGGGATAGTGCCTCCATGCCTTGGGAACCATTACCTATGAAGATTTTAGAACCTGTATGACCCCATGTGCTGGTTTTTTTCTATTTAATTAATATTAATGTGAAATATTTTATTTACTAAATATAACCATCTGTAAATTCCACAACTCACTTTTCATTTCCATTAACAGATGAGGCATTCCAGAAGAACTCACTGCCCTGACTGGGATAACAGAGAAAGCTGGGGACATGAAAGCTACAGTGGAAGTCACAAACGGAAAAGGAGATCCCACAGTAGTACACAAGAGAACAGACATTGTAAACCACATCACCAGCTTAAAGAATCTTATTGGTAAATTACGCTTGAACTAGTACCATTTTAACACTAATAGTTGTAATGACTTGTCATTAGCTTATATAGCTTTCATCTGTCAGATTGTTTTATAAATCAGTCAACAAATACTCATTCAGAAAATATTTACTGAGTGCCTCTTATATGCTAGACACTGCTGTGAATAGAACAGAGTTCCTACTCTCACATATGTGTGTACATTTGGGAGCTGTAGGAAACAGTTGCTGGAGTCCCAGCTGCCAGTAATATAGTTGTGGGAAATGAGACACACGAAAGTTAAGTAAGTGATTAAAGGACCAGTGAGTGCCTTTAACTTGTATGTAGTAGGGAGAGCTGTACATTGGGGCACTTATTTAGGGTTCCACAAATGAGAGCTAATGAAGGGTCGGGAGGAGTTCATCTAGATGGAAAAATAGCATGTGGTGTGTGAGAATGTTAAAGTGTGTTGGGGATTAGTTGCTTATACTGTATTCTACAGGTTATATTTGTAGATAAGGCCAGTGGATATGTTTGGGATTTTTAGAAGCTTGGCTGTTGTAAGAAGGACCTCATTAAAAATTTCCAATGGCATGTGTCCTGTTCTGTTGTATTCTTACCAGTGTAAAATTTGGAGGTACTACGTTTATATAGAATTGAAGGAATTTTTCAAGTTCCTAAATGATTAAACAAAGCCTAGGTGAATAGAGTTTCTTTCATTCTGTCCTCCGTTAATTTCCCTTTCTCATTTGTTTTTGGTGGTTCTATGTTTTCTCCTTGTTTTGTGCAGATGTTCCACTGGGACTGTTTGCCAGATTGCTTTCTAAATTAGCCAACTGGCGTTATTTAAAAAACAGTATGCAATTTTTTTCCTTCTCCATGCCAAAACAGACTTGTTCTGTAGAACAGTGAGCTTGTTGTTAATCAGTGCAGACTAATCATTCTTCACACACTATCATATGGAGGGAAGAGGGAGAATCTATGCCAGGATTTCAATGACCTGAGCTAATTAATGTATTATACAAGAATATCTGTACCCTATATTATGATAACTACAAAATACTCTGTAAGCCTTAACATATAGTACTAACCATTCATGGATTTATTATGCATTGTATGTGTCGCAAGGAAGTGATATGAATGATGAACAGTTATTCATATTCACAATTAACCACATCAAGATGATACTGAGTCAGTGCAATAACCACTAGGCCAATAGTTTCTTCTTTGATATTGGCACCAGAGATGTCTGGTGGTAATTGCTCTCCGTAATCTGGAGTAATCTAATAGTCTTTTTCAAGATTCAAATCTTCATAAGAGTTTTTCTTTTGTAAAATTATTGGAAAAAAAATGAAAAATACAGAAGCATATAAAGAAGGTACTCTTGGTAGGATGCTAGTCCCTCATTTGGATGTAAAGTTATTTCTTCTGAAAAATATCTTTGTATACAAATCTTTGCCTCTGAATATTTCCTGAAAATAGGTTCTAAGAAGGGACAGTTTCAAGTGAAAGGGTGTGACCTCTTATAAGGCTCTTGCTACATATTCACATATTTTTCCACATATTTTTCTAGAAAGTTTGTACCAAGTTACACTCCCTACGACATGCTGTCACTAGTCTTGTGTATTTTGAAATGCCAAGAATAGTGTTTTCTTTTCATTTGAATGTTTAAATTTCTGCTGAATTTGTCCTCTGTCATGTGCTTATTGAACACTTGAATATTTTTTTAATTGAAGTCTAGTTGATTGTGAACATTATTTTTGTATTCTTAGCCTATTTTTTCTATTAAAGCATATTTTTCTTATGATTTATCAGCGCTTTTATTGTATATCAATTATCTTACCTTTTTTCCTATATATTTCAGAGTGTCTTTTCTTTCTGATTTGTAAGTAGCCTGTGAATTGCTCCCTTCCTACAAGCTTAATCAATTAATTCTACACAGGAAGACTGATGTGGCTGTGAACACTGTGAACACATTTTATATCCTTAAATGTCTTGTTGTAACATAGAGTATCAAGCCTTAAACCAGTGATTCTCAAACTTTAGTGTGAATAGAATCACTTTGGAGGTATGTTTAAAATGCATATTACCAGATTATTCAGTGAGTCTGACCTGGGGTCCAGGGATCTTCATTTTTAAAAATTCAGTATTTCGATATTGTTAATAAACAGACCACCCTTTGAGAAACACTGTTTTAAGCCCTTTAGCCTGGCATGCAAGATTTTGGATGATCTGTTCCCAGCTTATTTATTTGCCTATGTTCCCCTATGTGAAAATTGCTCTTGCTGAAATTGTCTACTTACTATTTCCTAAGTAACATGTAGACAAACTCATCTCTAAACCATTCTGGCTAAAAGTACTCTATAAATGTAAGATGGTCATATGCCATTTTTCTTTCCTGGCACTTCTTCTACTTCCTACTTTATCCAAATCCTGATGTCCCTATAAGATGCAACTCTTCCCTTCTTTTTCACGAAATCTTCCCTGACCATTTTAAGCATTATGAGCTTTTTCTCCTAAGCACTCATATCCAGGCTTTCGGCATTTCCTGCATGGTTGAGTTTTGTTTTATTTTTGTGTGAGTAATCTCAAATTGAACAGTTATTTGTTGGCAGGGATTTTGCCTCATATATTTTTTATCTTCCACAGGACCTGTGTGGAAATAGAAACGAATGTCCATAGCCTCATTAGTCTTGGCTGTTTTAAAGAACTACAGTGAAATATTCACTGGACATTCAGTGACTATTTTTAGAAATTCAATCAGTCTGTTCATCCTATTCACTCTGTCCATATAGCCTTTATAATTCTGTAGACTTTGTTTATATAATCTCTAAGGCTCGGTTGTTGTAGGCTGAAGAGGTCCTCATCTTTTTAGTTTATCCTCATAGTATTACTTCACTCCATGTTTGTTATTCTATGAATTATTTATGGATTATCAGCAGCTCTAATTTCATGCACTAGTCCCGCTAAGGATTATTAGTGTTAGAGTTTTCCGATACATTTTAGACTTTTATGGGAAGGATGCCTTACAGAATTAAACACATGCCCTTTAGAGTATGGTAATTTCTAGTTTGACGTATTGTAGATCTCTCCCTTAACGGTTCCAAGCAACTCATCAGATCCCTGACTTAGACCCAGATTTAGACCCTAATATCCTGAGTTGTTTCTCCAATGGCTAGAACTTAAGGCTGACACTGGGGAAAGGGGGTTTCTGCATCTCCCCAGCCTGGATTTGATGCCAGACCTGTTGAGTAGCAGTTTTAGAGATGCTTCTCCTTTATTTTTGCATAAACCAGCCTCCTGAGAGAAAAGAATGACAACATATTTTGGGAAAAAGAACGAGGTTAGTGAGGGCAGTCTAGTTAACATCTGTCACTCCATTGCTTGTCAGGATTATTTTAGCTGGTATGTCTGAGTGGGCAGGTGTCCCCTCTCTCCCTCAGTGCTCCACGTGCATCCCTCTTGAAGCTTCCCACTGTTGGAAAGGATACTCATCCCAGGTAGAGAGGGGTACAGGAAACTGGGTCAGTTGACTCTGTCTTTTTCTTTCCATCAAATCAAGGCTGCTTAACTGGAATCCATTGACTTCCTGAGGTCCATGATCTCTGAAATTCCTTGCCAAGTTTTGTTTACGCATTTGTGTGTTTCTTAGGGAAGAGGGTCCATACCTCTCAATTAGATTTTCAAAGGGATCTGTAGATTCAGCAGTTAAGCACTATGGGGCTTACCTGGTGGTGCAGTGGTTGACAGTCCGCCTGCTGATGCAGGGGACACAGGTTCGTGTCCCGGTCCGGGAGGATCCCACATGCCACGGAGCGGCTAGGCCCATGAGCCATGGATGCTGGGCCTGCGCATCCGGAGCCTGTGCTCCACAACGGGAGAGGCCACAACTGTGAGAGGCCTGCGTACCGCAAAAAAATTAAAAAAAATAAAAGAAGAAGGTAAGCACTATGGCACCAGATGATGCTGTTTTCCCTGAATTCTTGTTTATTTCACAAGCAGGAGTGACAGGAAATTCAAAATGCAAAGGGAAGTAGGGGGTTGGGAAATCCTAAGCAAACAATGACAAGAACCTTTTCTCATTTGAGGGGCATATATTTTGGATATTTTTGGCACATGAAGCAGCCTTCAAAAACTGTGTTGCCTATTTCTCAGAAAGATACAGGAAGCTCGAAATAGAGGAGAGGAGATGGAATAGGTGGTGTGTATAATAATACTGGCACATACAATAGGATTTAGAATGTGCTCTACAACCATGGCAAATCGTTTTCCTTCTAGGGATCTCAGTGTAGTCATCTGTAAAATGAAAGGCCTGAAATATATTTAAGATTCCTTTTAGCTCTAATACACCTTTTGTGAAAGAACTCTGTGTGCCAGAGATACCTAACTTACATTAAGAAGGAAAGGAATCCTGTTTTGCCTGCCTCATGTTGTGTGTGGCTCTGCAAAAAGGAAGAGAGCTTAGTTACAGATGCATATATCATAAGATTGATGAATTTCAGAAGAGCAGTTTTGTGAATTTTTGGTCTTAACTTTCACCAGAAGGTAAAGGGACACTTAATCAAGTAAACACTGAATATGTTGAATGATTTGACCCAAGGTTTGTTCCTTCATAGCAGTATATATTAATAGAGATATATGTACCCATTTGCTTGTTGGTTAAAGTAAAATTATTTAAGTTTTGTGAGTTAAGTATAAATTCTAATTCATCAATTTGTATTTTTTTCTTTTATTGAGTTAGCTGTTGAAACCAGGAATTCTTGAGAGAATGTTTTATTTTAACCACGTTAAAATGTGGTTAAACGTTAAAGCATTCTAGAATGAAAAGAGTAATTTTAAATCCTTTAATGTGTTTGCAGTCATTATTTAGAAGCAAGGTTCTTGATTGAGAGATATTATCGGGACCGGAGATACATTGATGAATACAGAAATGACTACTGCAAAAGATATGTTCTTAACATTGATGAATACAGAAGTGACTGCTGCAAAGGATACGTTCCTAACATTGATGAATACAGAAGTGACTGCTGCAAAGGATACGTTCCTAACATTGATGAATACAGAAGTGACTGCTGCAAAGGATACGTTCCTAACATTGATGAATACAGAAGTGACTGCTGCAAAGGATACGTTCCTAACATTGATGAATACAGAAGTGACTGCTGCAAAGGATACGTTCCTAACATTGATGAATACAGAAGTGACTGCTGCAAAGGATACGTTCCTAACATTGATGAATACAGAAGTGACTGCTGCAAAGGATACGTTCCTAACATTGATGAATACAGAAGTGACTGCTGCAAAGGATACGTTCCTAACATTGATGAATACAGAAGTGACTGCTGCAAAGGATACGTTCCTAACATTGATGAATACAGAAGTGACTGCTGCAAAGGATACGTTCCTAACATTGATGAATACAGAAGTGACTGCTGCAAAGGATACGTTCCTAACATTGATGAATACAGAAGTGACTGCTGCAAAGGATACGTTCCTAACATTGATGAATACAGAAGTGACTGCTGCAAAGGATACGTTCCTAACATTGATGAATACAGAAGTGACTGCTGCAAAGGATACGTTCCTAACATTGATGAATACAGAAGTGACTGCTGCAAAGGATACGTTCCTAACATTGATGAATACAGAAGTGACTGCTGCAAAGGATACGTTCCTAACATTGATGAATACAGAAGTGACTGCTGCAAAGGATACGTTCCTAACATTGATGAATACAGAAGTGACTGCTGCAAAGGATACGTTCCTAACATTGATGAATACAGAAGTGACTGCTGCAAAGGATACGTTCCTAACATTGATGAATACAGAAGTGACTGCTGCAAAGGATACGTTCCTAACATTGATGAATACAGAAGTGACTGCTGCAAAGGATACGTTCCTAACATTGATGAATACAGAAGTGACTGCTGCAAAGGATACGTTCCTAACATTGATGAATACAGAAGTGACTGCTGCAAAGGATACGTTCCTAACATTGATGAATACAGAAATGACTACTGCAAAGGATATGTTCCTAGACGTTATCACACAGATGTTGAAAGCAGTTATCGAATTCACTGCAGTAAATCTTCAGTCCGAAGCTGGAGAAGCAGTCCTAAAAGGAAGTGTAATAGACACTGTTCAAGTAATCAGTCACTTTCGGTATGATTGATTTTGTTTTTATTTTGGGTGGATACTTATTTGTGTGTAAAAGCTCTTACTGAGCCAATAAGTTTGAAAAAGTTTATAATACTATATGAATATAATTGTGTTTATATTACTTGAATCCTTAAAGGAAACTTCCAAATTCTTACAACTTATCTGCATTTATTAGTAAGTCCTCATTTGCCCACATTTACTCATTTTCTGCAGACCAGATCATGAGGTTCTTGATTTTAATGTTAAAAATATTTTTATCTTTTATAACATAATCATATGAAAAGATGAAGCACCCATCTTTTCTTTCATCTTAAACATTTTTTACTTTAAAAGAAACCCCTTTTCCAGTACTTGGAGACAAATGTAGAAAGTTGCACTGGTGGATACTTACCCTGTGTATAGCACAATCTGCAATTAGTTCCATTGGAGTTCTGAAAGTGGGTGCTGAAGGGGAAATTATTGTCCAGAAAGCCTGCCCTTTTTTTTTACACTCATGAATCTTCACTTGTTTGCAGTAAACTATGAATTATTATTTTCCTCCCCAAGTTTTCTTCAGTAGAACTATCATTGATTAGATCAAACATTGACATTAGCCTTTATTTTCCCCTTTTATTTAAATAAGTATGTTTAAAAATATTGCTAAGTATCAATTTGTACTAATCTTGACATTTTAAAACATTTTCCTGCCAAACTAGACATTTCAACTCACAGCATAGGCTATTTTATAACGAGATTAATAGATCATGACATTGCATTCTTTAAATTTCAGACTTCAATTAAGTCAGTATTTTAGAGACAATTGTGTTGTTTTTTCTATTGCCACTTTAAGTAACTTATCTGAAAATCTTGCCATGTTTTTCTTCTGTAACATAAACTGTGTCCTGTGAATTTCTGGGGACTGAATTTGAAATTGCTCCTGCCAACTGTTCGTGGCCTGGTTCTTATCTGAATGCCTGAATATCTCCCCGCTGAATGAATTGCGTATTCTGCCCTGAATTCACTCTGCTATATTGATTGGCAGGACGATCTTGGTGCTGCCCACTTGCCGTTCCAGAAGAGCCACCAAAGGAAAAGATCCAGGAGTATAGAAGATGATGAAGAGGGTTACCTTATCTGTCAAAGTGGAGACGTTCTAAAAGCAAGATGTATAGAATATTTTTCAACACTTTTTAAACTTTGCAGACAGAATAATCTTTTTATGAATAGTTTGTCAGCGGGGGGCTAAAGAACTCTTCATTGTTTTTTTTGTTTTTTTTTGTGGGTTTGTTTGTTGTTCTTTTGTATTTCTTCTTTTCTATAGAGTTTAAATATTTCTACTCTAAAGTTCCAAAATAATCAGTGGAATTTGAGATTAGAGCAAGAAAGATAGCTCTATCTAAATTATTTTTGTAGCAGCTGAAAATAAAATAATTTGAGTGCTGGAACCTTAATTATGCTTTAATAGAGAGCATTTGAAAAAATTCCACACTTAAGCATTCATTATTTGAATAACTGATAATTTGTACTCATGTACTTACACTTCTTTCTCCCCCCTCACTTTAGATGAAATCGTGAACACTTTGGGAGAAGGGACCTTTGGCAGAGTTGTAGAGTGCATTGATCATGGCATGTAAGTTTGTTGTTTTTCTTTTTTGAAGATTCTGATATTTTTGGTGGAGAAGGATCCATAATTTAGATGAAATGGAATTTAAGTGGTAGCTATGTGTTTTCCTGGGAGGTATAAGTATTCAAAAGTTCTTGGACTGTGTATGATTTATTTACCATAAGTATGGATTTTGACCAAGAATGTTGAAAATTTTTATCAGATGGAGTTCATTGAAATTAATGTCTGTGTTCAAGTGAAGACTTTCCCAGAACTTAGGTCCTTAGCTTTCTATAAGAGATTTGGAGTGCTTTACCCTACTTTTGAATTGCAGAGACAATAAATTAGCATGTCTAATCTTCTTGGTTCAAAAACTTTTATTTCCAAAGGATAATATTTGCACGTTAGGGTTAGCTTCTCAAACTATAAATAAATTATATTACTTGAAGCCTACAGAATAAAGTCCAGATTCTTTAACGAGTTATACTAAACTTTTTGTTATTTGACCCTCTCTGCTTCATTTTCACGTTTTCCTCTAGGATCTCTATTCTGCAGTTGCAAATTTTTTTGTAAGTGAACGTCTTACAACAGTTTAGTGGAAACTGCACATTTCTAAATTGACATCTCAACTTTTCATCATAAAATAGTTGAGGATGTAATTTCCAGCTTATTGTAAATGGAGATTTTTTAAAAAAAAAACATAACTCTCTTTCTAAATATGTTTGGGGGACTCTAAATACAGTAGCTTGATACCTCCTGTCATCCATGAACAAACTTTTCTTGAATACTTAGAAATGCTTTATCTTGAACTTAAATTTTACTTCTCTTTTCATAAAGAATATTATCCTAAGTGTCTTTTATTATCACCCTTTCCTCTCTATGACAAAAATGTGACCATAAAGTAAAATTTTAAGATATTTTGAAATACTTTGACTTAGGAAAGTTGCTAAGAATTCCCATATATTCTTCACCCAGATTCCACAAATGTTAACATTTTACAGTGTTTAATCATTCTCTATATTTACATGTTATATGCATTTTCAAGTTTTGCCAGCTTATCTACAACCTGGTTCACATTTCACTAGTTGTCCCATTTAGGTCTTTTAAAAATTTCTTGAAGTTCCAAGACTTGAGTATTTGAGATATTCCAATGAATAGTATTCAATTGATCAAGTAAAAATCTGTTACAAATTTTGATACTTATTAGACCTAAAATATACAATGTAATTGAAAATATATCTTTTATTGAGATGGTTGGGGCCTTTGAAAAATGAGTTCCTGTGTCCATAGATAAATCTTACTGTTTTAACATTAAGTTTCCATTTTTCTTTTTTTTAATTGACAAGTAATATGAAAGCTTATATGTTTAAGGTGTATAAGGTTGGTTTGAACATTTATATACTGCAATATGATTACTATAGTAGCATTAGCTAACACCATTATCCATTTTTCATTTTTATAGCTATTAGCACTGTTCATTTTTATAGCTTATTAGCAGTTAGAAAACTTGTCCATATGATGAAATAGATGAGACTAGAAGAAGTTTTGTCACAGCAGTTTTATATAATTCTTTTAAGTCTGGACATATATGCTATACATCATAGGGAGATAAATCATTAAAAATTTATTTTGATGATTATATATCAGCCCACAACTTCATTGGGACCTTGTCAAAAGAAATGAGTTTGGAATCGGTTTGCTATCCAGCAACTAGAAAAATTTTTGCCTCAAAGAATTTTTTCTTTCTTTTTTATAAACAGCCTGGTGCACAAACCTTGCCATATTAATTTCACGTGCATGGGGTTCTCTTTTGTAATGTGGGAAGGCCATAGTGAAAAATGCAGGGTTGACTGCTGGCTTGTATTCAAGAAGATCAGGTTTAGAAAAGAGGACCGAAGGAAGCTGAAGATTTGGAAATCCTTTTCCTCAAAATCATTTACGGCTTTATTCTTTTGGCCGCGCCACATGGCTTGCGGGATCTCAGCTCCTCGACCAGGGATTGAACCTGGGCCCACGGCAGTGAAAGCTCATGTCTTAAGCCACTGGACCACCAGGGAATTCCCTCTGTACTTTTTAGGAAGTACTACAGATGCCCCGGTCTAAAACACGCTACCCTACATTGTTGCTATTTATACCTATTCGCATCCGTGAATGCACTAAACATTTTTTTGGCTTGATGACTTATTGCTGGTGTCTCCTTTGCCAGAATTATCTAACAAACTGATAGTTGTCTTTCTTCTCTGAAGAAGTCTGAGCTCCCCTAACTCTGATGGTTAGGTTCTTTCTTCTCTCTATTCCTTATACCAGGCACTTCTAACCTAATGATAAGTTGTTCAAGTGTCTGTCTTTTCCATTAGTCTGTGAGGTACATGGAACAAGCTCTTTCT
Organism: Mesoplodon bidens; assembly: GCF_964165515.1. Lineage (NCBI taxonomy): Eukaryota > Metazoa > Chordata > Mammalia > Artiodactyla > Ziphiidae > Mesoplodon > Mesoplodon bidens. The sequence continues at coordinate 680,238 of NW_027671685.1, read as the reverse complement.
AACAGTGATTCCAATGCAACATCTGGCACATTCGGTCTAGCCTGGCGAATGAGTGAATGTTTTCAGCAGTAGTATGTTCAAGGTTTATATTTTTATCCTTTTTTTTTAAAAAAAATACTTATAAAATCTAGGTAAATTTTAACTTTTGGAAACAAACATTAACGTTCATAAGTATTAAGAGAAATCATCACTCTGTATAATGTATATTTTGTCAAAATGTTTTGAAAAAAATGTTTATAGATCTGCTATAATATACCCTGAAAGATTATTTTAGGAAAATAGCATAGAGTGATTGGTACTTAACAAGATGATGCTTTAGAGCAGGGGTCCCCAACCCCTGGGCCGTGGACTGGTAGGAACTGGGCCTAACAGCAGGAGGTGAGCAGTGGGCGAGTGAGTGAAACTTCATCTGCTGCTCACCATAGCTTGCATTACCACCTGAACCATCACACCCTCCCCTCAACCATGGAAAAATTGTCTTCCATTTAACCGGTCCCTGGTGCCAAAAAGGTTGGTGACAGCTGCTCTAGAGGATACATGTCTTCAACGCGCTTCTGTACATTTACCATTTTCATTTTGTTTTTAAGGGGTGGCATACATGTCGCAATGAAAATCATAAAAAATGTGGGACAATATCGTGAAGCAGCTCATTCAGAAATCGAAGTATTGGAACATTTAAATAGTACTGATCCCAATAATGTCTTGTAAGTAAGAAACTTGGAACTGTGATCCATTATGTTACATGAAATAATCAGAATTCTGTGAACTGAATTATTTGTATTCTGATCTGTTTCAGCCGATGTGTCCAGATGCTAGAATGGTTTGATCATCATGGTCATATTTGTATTGTGTTCGAACTCCTGGGACTTAGTACCTATGATTTCATTGAAGAAAATAGCTTTCTGCCATTTCAAATTGACCATATCAGGCAAATGGCATATCAGATCTGTCAGTCAATAAATTGTAAGTATACTTGTTAAATTTTTAAATACCAGTAAATTAAAGGTTTTATTGGACAAACAACATATCAAACCATTGTCACTAAAAATGCACGTTGCAAGTAAAGATGAAACCACTTTTGATCCCTACCTCTACTACTAATTCTCCTTTCCCCCGGTACAGATTAAATTTGTAAGTGAAACTAATAATGTCTTTTTGTTCTTTTGTAGTTTTGCATCATAATAAATTAACCCATACAGATCTGAAGCCTGAAAATATTTTATTTGTGGAGTCTGACTATGTAGTCAAGTATAATTCAAAAATGGTAAGTTACACTTGTTTTAATTTTGGTAGTTGTCTTTAAAATTAATTTAACTTGGTGATCCTTGGATGAGGAATGTTACCTTTGAGGCTTATTATATCCTGACGTTTAACCCAAAAAGGGTAATCCTTTGCCTTTCTCATGGGGTTATTTTGAAAATCAAAAAGAGAATTCATGTGCAAGCCTTTTGGATAGTGCTATAAAATATTTCATATCTTTATTGATCTTTGTGTTTACTTAACTGTATCTCTAGAAACGTGATGAACGCACACTGCAAAACACAGATATCAAAATTATTGACTTAGGAAGTGCAACGTACGATGATGAACATCATAGCACTTTGGTATCTACACGGCATTACAGAGCTCCAGAGGTCATTTTGGGTTAGTAGATACCAGACTTCCTGATATTTTAATTGAAAAAGAGATTTTTTGTTCTCTATAGCTTTTATTGGGGGGCAGGTAGTTGGGAGATAGCTGTAATTTTCTTAGCAGTGTACAGAAAATGTTTTCTGTTTTCATAAAAGCTGTCTGGACATTGCTATAAATATTTTTCCTGAGTGGGAAAAATGTGATATCATCTGTAAAGATATTCCAGGTGGTGGTTCTTTTTGAACAAGTCAGTCTTACAAGATCATAAGAGAACAAGCTGTATTGGCTAAGTCCATGACAGCAGTGTGATTTTGAAGCGATGTGGGCACCTCTTTTCGTCTCATCACAAAGCATGGTGCTGGGGAAAATGCTAAAGATTTGGCTGGCAGACGTCTAGATGTAGGGTGGATGGAGGTTAAGAGGAGAAGAAAGAGGGGCTAGTCTAAGAGGAGAGCTTCTTTGATCATCTTTGACATGGGAAAGCATGGAAAGGAAAATTAGTTAAGGTGCAGGGCTTTTCAATATTAATAAAAGGGAACTCAGTGAGGGAGAGAACATCTTGTGCCTCAAAATTTAAAAGTTCGAGACCGAGTCATGTTGATAGAGCAAGGAAGTCAGGGATGGATTTGGGGGCTTGGAGACAGTGGGAAAAATTCAGATCAGGTGATATTGGGAGATAGTTAAATGGTATAAGCATATTACTTTGCCAAAAGTAAGTTTCAACCGAGGTTGATAGTAAAACATCTTTGTGGAATCAGTCTTTTCCACTTTTTACCTTTTGTCTAAGAGGACTTGGTAGTTGAGAATATGAGTGTGAGAGCAAACTAATGATGTTTACCTAGAGTAAAGAATTAGTAAAAGGGACAGGAAATTAAGAATAGTTTGTAGTGCTGGCTAGTAGAACTTTCCATGATGATAGAAATGTTGTATATCTGCACTATCCAACATGGTAGCCATTAGTAGCCACACGTAGACTACTGTGTACTTTCAGTATAGCCAGTGTGACTGAGGAACTGAATTTTAAATTAATTAAACTTTTCGATTTAAATAACCACATGTGGCTAGTGGCTACCACATAGGATAGCACAGGTTTGGAGCTCATCTTTGAGAGTGATGTTACTAGGATTTCTGCTTAGTATGGTCTGAAAGAAGCTGCTGTGTTGCAGTAGTTTAGAAAGTGTATTCATGGTTGAGGACTTAAGCCTGCAATGAAGGTAAAAGAAAAGAGTGTGGGAGGAGATTGTGGACAGATAGGTATTTTCAGAGCTTAAAAAGAGATAACTTGCTGTGTTTTATCAATTTTAAGAAGAAGATTTTTCTCCACATTTTAACATGTGAGGAAACATAAGACAAAACGGCATTTTTTCTTGGTTATTGGTTCATAAAACAGTGGTGTATCTTACAGTTAGTTAATGGCCTCCTCCTAGATTGTGTAAGATACAGTGATTCCTAGTAATAATACAGTCCCATGTGTGGCCAGGCTGGGGATAGTTGATATAAATCTGAAATTGGGGTTATTGGTGTTTAGGAAGAGAAATGAACAGATGGGAAGATTAGAAGGGTTCTTTGTGTGTTTGTGAAGTGTTACTCCTGAGGATTAAGGCAGAATTAGGTTGAAGAGGAAGATGTTGTCAGGTGCCACCACTGAGGAGGGCAGTTGGTCTCATGTCTTGGGTGTTGGTAGTAAACAGAAGTTGGTAAAAGTGAATGATGTGAAATTCCAAAGAGTATGAGAGCTGAGCCATAAGAGAATGAGGTAGTTTACAGTCACTTGGGAGAAAGCTGGACTGGGAGACAGGAGTAGCTGGAAAAGAAAACTTTCATCTTAGATCCAAGCTCTATCATTTGCAGATTTTGTATGTGTTACTGTAAGTAGAAACCATGCTCCATTATCCTTTTGTTCAAGTGATAAGTACCATGAGGGTTAACAAAAATGGCTAAATCATAGTCAAGTTCCTTGAATATATTGTTTCTTCCTTTGTCTTTAAATTCAGTAATGTTACTGAAAGTAATTGAAATGTCTTTTAAAGTAGGTTTTATTTGTACATTATTTTTTTATTAAAAACTTAATCTATAAAAGGTTAAAACATCTGTATGGTTTAGGTTTACTCTTTTCCTTTCTAAATAGATAGAGACTTAAGGCTAGGTGTTTTTTTCTTTTCTGAATAATGTTACTATTGAGAATTCTGAAGGAGAAAATATATGATCATGTATAGACAACCTGAAAGTACATATATAGATACCTCTCTATGTGAACTTTAAATATCTGTATAATTCTGCTTATGGGTGACACTGCTTATAATATCCATTATAATTCTTACATAATTTATGTGACACTACTATTTCTTTTAATGGAAGAAATAAACTCAGATATCAAGCTGATGGTAATTGATAAGGGGTTAGTAATTACACTCTGAGGATAATTATTGACCTATGTTTGCACTAATAAAATGTAAAATTTCATAGAACAACCGTTAAGTGGGTATAACAGTGCTCCTCATTGCACAAGCAATTCAGAGACTATGGAATATTTGCTAACCCCTCTTACTTTCCATAAAATGCCTCCTCCCCCAGGTTAAAATACTGTAAGTTGATACAAGGATATGGAGGACTCTGAAAGCATACTGAATAATGTTTGGTATAAAACTAAAAATGTAAACCCTGAATTTACTATCATATTCTCCTAAATGGGCTATATAAAGAGAGCACCCACATAGGAAAAGATATTGTGTATTGGCAATTAAAAATGGTTGCATAATAAAATGTTTGGTTTTGTTTTTAAATAGCTTTAGGTTGGTCTCAGCCATGTGATGTTTGGAGCATAGGTTGCATTCTTATTGAATATTACCTTGGTTTCACAGTCTTTCAGGTATGTATTTAGTAAATGTTACTTACTGATTCATAATGAGCTTTAATGTTAAAGGCATGTTAAAGTTTTTGTTTCCATATTGGAAAGTTGCCATAGTGTCATTATTCTTAAGATGTAAACTTCCATGTGCAAAATAGTCATCCTTCTCTAAAACCATAGTCGAATGAAATACTCTCAGTGAATGGTCATAATTCATTCTGCATGTGGAGCTTTTAAACACGTGGTTCATATTGACTTCATATGATCCATTTTATTGTGATGCTCCTTCATAAATTTACATTAGTGTTACTATGGTCAGTTTTAATTCAGCTCTGGTTATGTTGCACTTTTATTAAAAGAATTCAGAAACAGTAAGTTGTATTAAGCATGTATGACACCCTAGGCACATTTCTAAGCACTGTGTGTATAAAAATGAAAAGACAGCATCTCTCTCCTCAAGGAAGACATACACAGGATAGACATGGGAAAACGTACAGTACAATGTGATACTTGCTATAATGGAACAATGTAGAAGGGAACCCAGAAAAGGTGAACGGTTAAATTTCCTTCGAGAAGGCATCACTGAGGAATAGGGAGTTTAATCCAAGCTATAAGGAAGAGTAAGAGTTTGTCAGAAAACTAGAGTGTGTGATGGCCATATCAGGAAGAAATGGTATTCATAAATGCAAGAGGCATAAAGGAAGCTACTCTAGTTGAGGAAGGATGAATAGTGCTGCCGGAGTGTCTTGGATAAATAGGAAAATGGTGTCAGTAGGCAAGTACTGATTCATAGTGGACTTGTTTGCCATAGAAAGGTATTTGTTTTATCCTAGGAGTCAGTGGTTTCCAAATGTAGACCGGTCTAAAATGAAAATGATTTTGTAGGGTTGCCGTTCTGGCTTTCATTTAGAAATTATCTCTCCTCTTTTTTTTTGGTATTAAAATGTTCTTTCTATGAAATGATAATAGTTATTGGCTTACTTGGCAGAACAAAAAGGAGAAAATATTATTTAGGTCTCTACTTGTTTTGCTCATAATTTTGCTTATGTCGGAAAACTAAAAGTCTTGAAAGCTTCAAGTGGTGTAACCATTGGAGAACTTTAAGAGGGTTGTGATTTGATCAAGGTGTGTTGTTGGATGTTGTGAGGGTGGTTAGGAAGTTCCTGGCTAATACTGTCAAGGTTGCTTTGAGGTTATGGCAATGCAGGATGAGGAGGGAGGAAGCTGTGATGAATTATAAGTCACTTAGGTGGCTGTTGCAGAATATATGTGTTCACTGCTATGGGGCACCTCACCAAACTTCTGTCTACTCCGTAGAGATCTGTTAAAAGTACTCTGAGTTTGTAGACAAGTTTGATATCTAGAACATAGCTGTCGGACATTTCTCGGGGGTGGTGTCTGGTTTTGTGGTAGTAAGCTATAGGGTCAAGGAAAAAGTTGAGCACAGTGCATGCTTTCTTCATTCTGACACATATAAAATCCTTCAGATGGTTTTATGATTGTAAATCATTCTGAGATCTTAAGCGTCGATTATTAACTTTGGTGTGAGATGTGGTTTATATTCTAATTACACCCTCCAAAATAGTCTTCAACTAAGGAACTTTTTGAAGATAATGGAGCTTGTATTATTTATTCCTGTCATGACTTAAGAACATTTTGAAAGCAGTGTGCTAGGCACAGTAGTTAATGGATTTAAAAAGCATTGCACATAGACTCTGCTCTTCAGAGCAAGGATTGGCAAACTATATCCTATCTGATGCCTGCTTTAAAAAATGAAAAAGGGACGCGGAGATCACCTTCCTCCCCACGGATACACCAGAAATACAGCTACACGTGGAACAATTCCTACAGAACACCTACTGAACGCTGGTAGAAGACCCCAGACCTCCCAAAAGGCAAGAAACTCCCCACATACCTGGGTAGGGCAAAGCGGAGAGATTCCCGCACAGAGGATCGGTGCCGAGTGGCACTCACCCGCCCGAGAGGCTTGTCTGCTCGCCCGCCAGGGCGGGCGGCGCTGGAAGCTGAGGCTCGGGCTTCGGTCAGAGCGCAGGGAAAGGACTGCGGCTGGCGGCCCGAACTCAGCCTGAAGGGGGCTAATGTGCCACAGCTAGCCGGCAGGGAGTCCGGGAAAACTCTGGAGCTGCCGAAGAGGCAAGAGACTTTTTCTTCCCTCTTGGTTTCCTGGTGCGCGAGGAGAGGAGCGCTGCTTAAAGGGGCTCCACAGACGGGCGCGAGTCACGACTGAAAGCGCGGAGCCCAGTGACGGGCGTGGGACGCTGGGGCTGCTGCTGCCGCCGCCAAGAAGCCTGTGTGCGAGCGCAGGTCACTGTCCACACCGCCCTTCCGGGAGCCTGTGCAGCCCGCCACTGCCGGGGTCCCGGGATCCAGGGGCAGCTTCCCTGGGAGAACGCACGGCGCGCCTCGGGCTGGTGCAACGTCACGCCGAACTCTGCCGCTGCAGGCTCGCCCCGCACTACGTGCCCCTCCCTCGGGCCCGGCCTGAGTGAGCCAGAGTCCCCGAAGAGGCTGCTCCTTTAACCCTGTCCTGTCTGAGCGAAGAACAGACGTCCTCCGGCGACCTACACGCAGAGGCGGGGCCAAATCCAAAGCTGAGACCCAGGAGCTGTGAGAACAAAGAAGAGAAAGGGAAACCTCTCCCAGCAGCCTCAGAAGCAGCGGATTAAAGCTCCACAATCAACTTGATGTACCCTGCATCTGTGGAATACATGAATAGACAACACATCATCCCAAATTGAGGAGCCAGGAGTCAGTGCTGTGCCTCTGAGGTGGGAGAGCCAACTTCAGGACACTGGTCCACAAGAGACCTCCCAGCTCCACATAATATCAAACGGCGAAAATCTTCCAGAGATCTCCATCTCAACACCAGCACCCAGCTTCACTCAACGACCAGCAAGCTACAGTTCTGGACACCCTATGCCAAACAACTAGCAAGACAGGAACACAACGCCACCCATTAGCAGAGAGGTGGCCTAAAATCATAAAAAGTCCGCAGACACCCCAAAACACACCACCAGACGTGGACATGCCACAAGAAAGACAAGATCCAGCCTCATTCACCAAAACACAGGCACTACTACCTTCCACCAGGAAGCCTACACAACCCACTAAACCAACCTTAGCCACTGGGGACAGACACCAAAAACAACGGGAACTACGAACCTGCAGCCTGCAAAAAGGAGACCCCAAACACAGTAACATAAGCAAAATGAGAAGACAGAAAAACACACAGCAGGAGAAGGAACAAGATAAAAACCCACCAGACCTAACAAATGAAGACGTAATAGGCAGTCTACCTGAAAAAGAATTCAGAATAATGATGGTAAAGATGATCCAAGATTCTATTTCCCAGATCCAAAATCTTGGAAATAGAATAGACAAAATGCAAGAAACAGTTAACAAGGACCTAGAAGAACTAAAGATGAATCAAGCATCGATTAAAAACACAATACATGAAATAAAAAATACTCTGGATGGGATCAATAGCAGAATAACTGAGGCAGAAGAACGGATAAGTGAGGTGGAAGATAAAATAGTGGAAATAACTGCTGCAGAGCAAAATAAAGAAAAAAGAATGAAAAGAACAGAGGACAGTCTCAGAGACCTCTGGGACAACATTAAACGCACCAACATTCGAATTATAGGGGTTCCAGAAGAAGAAGAGAAAAAGAAAGGGACTGAGAAAATATTTGAAGAGATTATAGTTGAAAACTTCCCTAATATGGGAAAGGAAATAGTTAATCAAGTCCAGGAGGCACAGAGAGCCCCATACAGAATAAATCCAAGGAGAAATACGCCAAGACACATATTAATCAAACTGTCAAAAATTAAACACAAATAAATCATATTAAAAGCAGCAAGGCCAAAACAACAAATAACACACAAGGGAATCCCCATCAGGATAACAGCTGATCTCTCAGCAGAAACTCTACAAGTCAGAAGGGAGTGGCAGGACATAATTAAAGTGATGAAGGAGAAAAACCTGCAACCAAGATTACTCTACCCAGCAAGGATCTCATTCAGATTTGATGGAGAAATTAAAACGTTTACAGACAAGCAAAAGCTGAGAGAGTTCAGCACCACCAAACCAGCTTTACAACAAATGCTAAAGGAACTTCTCTAGGCAAGAAACACAACAGAAGGAAAAGACCTACAATAACAAACCCAAAACAATTAAGAAAATGGGAATAGGAACATACATATCGATAATTACCTTAAATGTAAATGGACTAAATGCTCCCACCAAAAGACACAGATTGGCCGAATGGATACAAAAACAAGACCCATATATATGCTGTCTACAAGAGACCCACTTCAGACCTAGAGACACATACAGACTGAAAGTAAGGGGATGGAAAAAGATATTCCATGCAAATGGAAACCAAAAGAAAGCTGGAGTAGCAATTCTCATATCAGACAAAATAGACTTTAAAATAAAGACTACTAGAAGAGACAAAGAAGGACACTACATAATGATCAAGGGATCGATCCAAGAAGAAGATATAACAATTGTAAATATTTATGCACCAAACATAGGAGCACCTCAATACATAAGGCAAATACTAACAGCCATAAAAGGAGAAATCGACAGTAACACAATCATAGTAGGGGACTTTAACACCCCACTTTCTCCAATGGACAGATCTTCCAAAATGAAAATAAATAAGGAAACACAAGCTTTAAATGATACATTAAACAAGATGGACTTAATTGATATTTATAGGACATTCCATCCAAAAACAACAGAATACACATTTTTCTCAAGTGCTCATGGAACATTCTCCAGGATAGATCATATCTTGGGTCACAAATCAAGCCTTGGTAAATTGAAGAAAATTGAAATTGTATCAAGTGTCTTTTCTGACCACAATGCTATGAGGCTAGATATCAATTACAGGAAAAGAGCTGTAAAAAATACAAACACATGGAGGCTAAACAATACACTACTTAATAATGAAGTGATCACTGAAGAAATCAAAGAGGAAATTAAAAAATACCTAGAAACAAATGACAATGGAGACACGACGACCCAAAACCTATGGGATGCAGCAAAAGCAGTTCTAAGAGGGAAGTTTATAGCAATACAATCCCACCTTAAGAAACAGGAAACATCTCGAATAAACAACCTAACCTTGCACCTAAAGCAATTAGAGAAAGAAGAACAAAAACACCGCAAAGTTAGCAGAAGGAAAGAAATCATAAAAATCAGATCAGAAATAAATGAAAAAGAAATGAAGGAAATGATAGCAAAGATCAATAAAACTAAAAGCTGGTTCTTTGAGAAGATAAACAAAATTGATAAACCATTAGCCAGACTCATCAAGAAAAGAAGGGAGAAGACTCAAATCAATAGAATTAGAAATGAAAAAGGAGAAGTAACAACTGACACTGCAGAAATACAAAAGATCATGAGAGATTACTACAAGCAACTCTATGCCCATAAAATGGACAACCTGGCAGAGATGGACAAATTCTTAGAAATGCACAACCTGCCAAGACTGACTCAGGAAGAAATAGAAAATACGTATAGACCAATCACAAGCACTGAAATTGAAACTGTGATTTAAAATCTTCCATCAAACAAAAGCCCAGGACCAGATGGCTTCACAGGCGAATTCTATCAAACATTTAGAGAAGAGCTAACACCCATCCTTCTCAAACTCTTCCAAACAATATCAGAGGAAGGAACACTCCCAAACTCATTCTACGAGGCCACCATCACGTTGATACCAAAACCAGGCAAGGATGTCACAAAGAAAGAAAACTACAGGCCAATATCACTGATGAACATAGATGCAAAAATCCTCAACAAAATACTAGCAAACAGAATCCAACAGCACATTAAAAGGATCATACACCATGATCAAGTGGGGTTTATTCCAGGAATGCAAGGATTCTTCAATATACGCAAATCAATCAATGTGATACACCATATTAACAAGTTGAAGGAGAATAACCATATGATCATCTCAATAGATGCAGAGAAAGCTTTTGACAAAATTCAACACCCATTTATGATAAAAACCCTGCAGAAAGTAGGCATAGAGTGAACTTTCCTCAACATAATAAAGGCCATATATGACAAACCAACAGCCAACATTGTCCTCAATGGTGAAAAACTGAAACCATTTCCACTAAGATCAGGAACAAGACAAGGCTGCCCACTCTCACCACTCTTATTCAACATAGTTTTGGAAGTTTTAGCCACAGCAATCAGAGAAGAAAAGGAAATAAAAGGAATCCAAATTGGAAAAGAAGAAGTAAAGCTGTCACTGTTTGCAGATGACATGATACTATACATAGAGAATCCTAAAGATGCTACCGAAAAACTACTAGAACTAATCAATGAACTTGGTAAAGTAGCAGGATACAAAATTAATGTACAGAAATCTCTGGCATTCCTGTACACTAATGATGAAAAATCTGAAAATGAAATCAAGAAAACACTCCCATTTACCATTGCAACAAAAAGAATAAAATATCTAGGAATAAACCTACCTAAGGAGACAAAAGACCTGTATGCAGAAAATTATAAGACACTGATGAAAGAAATAAAAGATGATACAAATAGATGGAGAGATATACCATGCTCCTGGATTGGAAGAATCAATATTGTGAAAATGACTCTACTACCCAAAGCAATCTACAGATTCAATGCAATCCCTATCAAACTACCACTGGCATTTTTCACAGAACTAGAACAAAAAATTTCAAAATTTGTTTGGAAAAACAAAAGACCCCGAATAGCCAAAGCAATCTTGAGAACGAAAAACGAAGCTGGAGGAATCAGGCTCCCTGACTTCAGACTATACTACAAAGCTACAGTAATCAAGACAGTGTGGTACTGGCATAAAAACAGAAAGATAGATCAGTGGATCAGGATAGAAAGCCCAGAGTTAAACCCACGCACATATGGCCAACTTATCTTTGATAAAGGAGGCAGGAATGTACAGTGGAGAAAGGACAGCCTCTTCAATAAGTGGTGCTGCGAAAACTGGACAGGTACATGTCAAAGTTTGAGATTAGATCATTCCCTAACACCATACACAAAAATAAGCTCAAAATGGATTAAAGACTTAAATGTAAGGCCAGAAACTATCAAACTCTTAGAGGAAAACATAGGTAGAACACTCTATGACATAAATCACAGCAAGATCCTTTTGGACCCACCTCCTAGAGAAATGGAAATAAAAACAAAGATAAACAAATGGGACCTAATGAAACTTCAAAGCTTTTGCACAGCAAAGGAAACCATAAACAAGACCAAAAGACAACCCTCAGAATGGGAGAAAATATTTGCAAATGAAGCAACTGACAAAGGATTCATCTCCAAAATTTATAAACAGCTCATGCAGCTCAATAGCAAAAAAACAAACAACCCAATCCAAAAATGGGCAGAAGACTTAAATAGGCATTTCTCCAAAGAAGATATACAGACTGCCAACAAACACATGAAAGAATGCTCAACATCATTAATCATTAGAGAAATGCAAATCAAAACTACAATGAGATATCATCTCACACCAGTCAGAATGGCCATCATCAAGAAATCTAGAAACAATAAATGCTGGAGAGGGTGTGGAAAAAAGGGAACACTCTTGCACTGCTGGTGGGAATGTGAATTGGTACAGGCACTATGGAGAGCAGTATGGAGGTTCCTTAAAAAACTAAAAATAGAACTACCATATGACCCAGCAATCCCACTACTAGGCATATACCCTGAGAAAACCATAATTCCAAAAGAGACATGTACCAAAATGTTCATTGCAGCTCTATTCACAATAGCCCGGAGCTGGAAACAACCTAAGTGTCCATCATCGGATGAATGGATAAAGAAGATATGGCACATATATACAATGGAATATTACTCAGCCATAAAAAGAAACGAAGCTGAGCTATTTGTAATGAGGTGGATAGACCTAGAGTCTGTCATACAGAGTGAAGTAAGTCAGAAAGAGAAAGACAAATACCGTATGCTAACACATATATACGGAATTTAAAAAAAAAAAAGTCATGAAGGACCTAGGCGCAAAACGGGAATAAAGACACAGACCTACTTGAGAATGGACTTGAGGATATGGGGAGGGGGAAGGGTAAGCTGTGACAAAGTGAAAGAGAGGCATGGACATATATACACTACCAAACGTAAGGTAGATAGATAGTGGGAAGCAGCCACAGAGCACAGGGAGATCAGCTCGGTGCTTTGTGAGCGCCTGGAGGGGTGGGATGGGGAGGGTGGGAGGGAGGGAGATGCATGAGGGAAGGGATGTGGGAACAGATGTATATGTATGACTGACTCACTTTGTTATACAGCAGAAACTAATTAAAAAAATTAAAAAAAATAAAAAATAAAAAATAAAAATAAAAATAAAAATAAAAAAATGAAAAAGAATATATGGTGGAGACCATCTGTGACCATCCAATCCTAAAATATTTACTATCTGGTCCTTTATAGAAGAAGCTTTCCAGCCTCCGCTTAGGAGTCTACCATTTAGTTTAACAATTTATTCTACTTTAGCCAAAGCTCTGTTACTGTGTAATTTAAGAATATGAGTTTTGAGTTGGGTTCACAGCTCAGGTTTCCTCATTGATGAGCTATATGAGCTTGAGCTAGTATCTTAACCTCTTTGAAAGTTATGTTCCCACATTCCTAGCTCAAGGTTGTTGTAAGAATTATTGGGACTGTATTTTTATTGTCTAGGATTAGTGTTACAAAGTTGCTATCCATTGGGTAATGGAGGTTAGTTAAGCAACCGATAAAATGAGTAGCCAGGTTTTTGGTAATCTTCCCAGTCATCCCTCAGTTAAACAGTGCAAGTAATACAAATAAGGAAAAACTGTTCTGTTTTACATTAAACAACTTATTCGAACATTGTAAATCAACTGTACTTCAGTAAAATATACTTAAAAAGTTGTTCCTCAATCAGCTATACAAACCTTACCAATTCATTTCAGAAATCAGACAATCAGTGTAGCTCATTCAGTTTTATTCCATCTTTGAAGTAGAGTGTAATATAAATTGTACAGATGTCTAATCTAGTCCTTTTATGGAAACACTATTTTTTTTTTCTTAACATTTATTTATTTACTTTTTTGGGGGGTTTACATTGGGTCTTCATTCCAGCACGTGGGCTTCTCTCTTGTTGCGGTACGTGGGTTTTCTCTCTCCACTTGTGGTGTGTGGGTTCCAGAGTGTGTGGGCTCTGTAGTTTGTGGCTCGTGGGCTCTCTTGTGGTGGGCAGGCTTAGTTGCCCCGCAGCGTGTGGGATCTTAGTTCCCCGACCAGGGAGCGAACCCACGTCCCCCGCATTGGAAGGTGTATTCTCTACCACTGGACCACCAGGGAAGTCCCGGACACACTGTTTTCTTGTGTTATCCTTTTATGTGCATGTAGGGAAATGGAAAGTGCTAAGTTTCTTTTTCCTATTTTTTTAGACTAATGATGATAAAGAACACCTGGCAATGATGGAACGTATATTAGGACCCATACCAACACACATGATTCAGAAAACAAGGTATGCTTTTTAAGATTAAAGTCCTTATTGTGTACATGCAGTGGCCTATATTCAAACTATAGAAAACCCATCTTTGTTGTTATTGCTTATTCCAAAGACTGTAGATTTTGAATTATTTTTCATGAAGTCAAGTTTTTGAAAAGTAATGCAATATTTACTTTGTGATCCAGTAAATAAAGTGGTGTTTTTATACTCAGGTTAACCTTTGCATAAATGTTTTCCTAGGTTGATTTAAAAATAATACATAGAGTAGTAAAACGAGCTTGATTTTGGAGTCCTATCTAAATTTGAATTCCAGACTGTTGCAAACCACATGTACGTCTTTGGACAAGAATACTATAAGTGGTTTCAAAACATAGCTTCACCGCAGAAGTCATCCAGGGAATTGTTAACGATTTCTAGCCCCATTCCAGATCTAGTGAAATCAGAATTTACAGGAATGGATCTAGGAACCTCTGTTTTTGAAGCTGGCATTGTTTCACATATGGTACAACTTAGGTGGGATACTAAAACTTCAGAGGGTACAAGATTAGGAAAAATACCATATAAGGTATCCAATATAATTATTGCTGAGATTTTTAGAAATTGTATGTTTATGTATATATAGAGAGATGTCTATGGTTCCATATTTTCCCCCAATCCCCTGTTTGGGGCAGGGTAAGAATGTGGGTTTGGGGTTTCTTTTTTTCTTAAAATTTAATCCAGACTTCTCTTTCCTATAGGAAACAGAAGTATTTTCATCATAATCAGCTAGATTGGGAGGAACATACTTCTGCTGGTAGATATGTTACGAGACACTGCAAACCATTAAAGGTAAAACAAAAAAACCTCAAAAAAACCTGTTTTAACTATTTTTTATTGTCTTTCTTAAACAAAGTCATTTCTCCCCTCAGGAATTTATGCTCTGTCATGATGAAGAACATGAGAAACTGTTTGACCTGATTCAAAGAATGTTAGAATATGATCCAGTGAAAAGAATTACCTTGGATGAAGCATTGCAGCATCCTTTCTTTGACTTATTAAAAAAGAAATAAAATGGAAATCAGTGGTTTTACTATACTTCTCTAGAAGAGATTATTTAAGACTGTGTCAGTCAACTCTAAACATTCTAATATTTTTATAAACCTTAAATTATTTTGTACAGTTAAGTATAAATGCTGTATGTTTTGTATCAATTGCATAATTATCTTGTTAAGCAAATATGGTCTTGATAATGAATGAAATATAAAAGCTAAAATTAATTTTCCTTTTTTGAGATTAATTACCATTTTTAAAGACCTTTGGAATATCCTTTGCGTCTAGTGATTGATCTTGCTTTTTTGTACATGGAGGTTGACTCTTGGAAGTGATTTTTGTGTTTTGTTTTTTGTTTTTTTTGAGTAAAAGGAAATCTTGACTACTTCATTCTTAAATGAATATTCTTTATTTACCTCAAACTTTCCTTAACTTTAAAAGACTTTTCTGTAATTGTTGAACAGGTAATAAGTATTATTAACTTTAGGTAGGCAGGTATTAGAAACCAAAACCCATAGGAACTGTTTGCTGTTGGAATTTCAATAAATTGTAAGTATTGTGTTCTGTTTCATTGGTTGATGTCAGTGGTGGTAAGTAGCATTCGTGGAAAGACATCCAACTTGTGCATCGTAATAGATTAATAAAACCACATACACACTTCGTTTAAGATTAAAGTCTAACTGGAAAGTTAGCTTGGAAAGTCCTGTTTTCCAATGGTTATTTATGTAGTTAGTCACAAACGTAGAAATAGGAATTCTGATGACTGAGGTTTTTGTTTTTAATGCCAAATCTTCAGGAGTCTAGAAATTGTCCAATATCTGTCTCCTTACCATATGAAGTATAAATACTTAAACCTCAGCCTTTGAGACTTTATGGTTATTATTAAACAATTTGTATTTATGTTACTGTTTTCTGGAAAACAAAAAAAAAAGATGATTTGATCGGAGAACACTTGGGAAGAAAACTGCAGAAGTTTCCAGACCCTGATTGGTTAACATAATGAACTTTTTGTTTGTCTGTAGGTATTTTTTTCTGCTTACCTATTTACACATGAAAAACTAAGTGGTAGGGGCTTCCCTAGTGGCACAGTGGTTGAGAGTCCGCCTGCCGATGCAGGGGACACGGGTTCGTGCGCCGGTCCAGGAAGATCCCATATGCCGTGGAGCGGCTAGGCCTGTGAGCCATGACCTCTGAGCCTGCGCGTCTGAAGCCTGTGCTCCGCAACGGGAGAGGCCACAACAGTGAGAGGCCCGTGTACCACAAAAAACAAAAAACAAACAAACAAACAAAACTACATGGTAAATGTTAATTTAGTAAAAAAAACCCGAAAACTATTGATCAGTCTGCCAGGTAAAAATATTTTTTGTTGTAGAATTCATGAATGCTTATCCCGATAAAGTTTTTTGTTAAAAGTACTCCCATTTCTGAAGTGCATTACCAAAAATTTGAGTTTCATCTGCATTCTGAACATAAGATGCATGTAATTTTTTGGTATGACAAATGGTGATACCAAGTGGGTTTCTCTACATGATCCGCTGGTAGCATTTGCACATATAGTAAAGCTATGTTCCTGACGTTGACTAGGAATTTAAGAAAGCTGAAATAAGTTTTGCCATAGAATCACTGCCTAAATTATTCTTAGGCCTCTGATGCAGTCCACATATAGTTCAACTATGTTATATGTTATAAGGTTTTTTTTTAAAGGAGCATTTGATGTAAAGAAAAGGTTTTTCCTTAACACAGCAATCTCGTTATAGAGATTAAGAAGTCAGCCATCCTTTATTTTCCTCTCCATTTCCATACTGCTAGTGCCACTGTAGTACCGAAGCCTCCTGACCTTTCCCTACAAGTGCTCCAGGTTCCCAAATTAATGTTTACTTTCTCCCCCATCAGAAACTCATTCCTTTGGAGTAGCTGATCTCAGGATATAGGAGGAAAGAAAACTATCCACACTCTTTCTTACTAAGAAGTTAATGATTGCTAACCCCTTTCCCTGCTGAAAAGTATTTACATTCTTCACTAAGGGCATTTGCTAGTTCCCAGGCCCAATTCATGGAAGTTTAGGAATTAAAGTGAAACTTCAGTGAATTAGGTAGGATAGAAGAAAAGTTTAGTGGTGAGGATGGTACCTCTGGTATCATATGAGTGTCTCCTGCTAACCTTCCTTCCCATCTTCTGTGAACTCTCAGGTTCCTACTCTTATTTGCCTTTTTCCTTGTACTTCTGGACTCAATTTCTGAAAGCACCAGGTTTTTATTTGACAGTGTTGGGAGCTACAGCACTAACAGGAAAGGTTTAGAATGGCCAGTGTATAAATATGGATCATTTGTAACTGGGTATTTTCCTTCATGATTTGATGTCTCATAGTTTACTATTTCTAGAAATTCCATTGACGTCAAACCTAGTTTTAAAAGTGCAGCTAAATAGGTTATTTCCAGTGTTTTCTGCTACTGCTTATTTGCTCAGGTGTTCTCATCCATGCATTCATCAAAATTTTTGGAGTAGACGAATAAAATTCACTTATGCAGTTGACAGTAGAAAAATACGCAGTGGAGTTTTGTAGTTCGTACAGCTGAAAACTATTCCTCTGAATAATCTTGAAGGGCTTGATGCTAGAGAAATTAGAAATGACTCAGCCACGACTCCTAATAATTGCGGCTGAATTGTGACTTAAACTCAGGTATCCTAGATTCTAGCATTGTGCCTTCTTGTGATAATACACCTTACTGAGTTAAAAACTTCAGTTTGATTCTTGTTCATGGTTCTGTGAAATGGGATGAAATGAATGTAATGGCTAATAGTTTAATTACTTGGATTCCATTTTTCTCATGTTTTTCTTTAGTAGTTGATACATAGCTTCAACCATCAAAATGGTTAAAATGGTATGATAATTTGAAAATATACTCTATTTTAAGTAGATAGGCAGATAACCTATATTTAAACTTACCTTGACATCCTGGAATGAAGAAACACTTTGTCAGTTAGTGGCCTGGCTTTTTAACTCATTTCCAGTTTGAAATTTCTGATTCCCACAAAATTTGGTGCAAGTAAGGTATTTTAAATTTAAACATCCAGGGACTTCCAGGGTGGTGCAGTGGTTAAGAATCCACCTGCCAATGCAGATGACGCAGGTTTGAGCCCCAGTCCACGAAGATTCCACATGGCAGAAGCACCTAAGTTAGTGTGCCACAACTGCTGAGCCTGAGCTCTAGAGCCCGAGAGCCACAACTACTGAGCCTATGTGCTGCAAGTACTGAAGACCGCATGCCCATGTGCTGCAAGTCCTGAAGACCGCATGCCTAGAGCCTGTGCTCCTCAAGAGAAGCCACCGCAATGAGAATCCTGCGCACCACAACGAAGAGTAGCCCCCACTCACCGCAACTAGAGAAAGCCCACACGCAGCAATGAAGACCCAACACAGCCAAAAATAAATAAGTTTTAAAAAATTTGTAAATGTGAACATCTAGTACATTGTTTAACAAGCTGCATTTTCAGGGAATTCCCTAGTGGTCCAGTGATTATGACTCTGCTTCCACTGCAGGGGGCACTTGTTCAATCACTGGTCAGGGAACTAAGATCCCACATGCCAAGCAGCCAACAACAAAAAAAGGCAACCTTTCCAAATAGAACAGAAGAATTCATGAGTCACTAACAGTATTAATAGCATCAGTAATTGTTGGCTTAGTAGATTGCACGTTTGCAAATATATAGGTAGAAACAATTTTAATTTTTAAAAGAGTTGATCCAATTAGTTGGTTAATTGGTTTTATTTTTTCCATATTTTCATAGAGGGAAGGTAAAGTTTTAAGTCGGGTTGGCTTTACAACTCCTTGGCCAGTCTAGCCTTTGTGGCCAGTTTTATGTTAGTGATTTTTAAAAATAAAATGCAAAAGTTGAATAATGAACCTCTAAATATATATAGCCCAGCTTAAAAAATCAAAAGCATTTTGCAAATTTTGTTTCATCAGTTCCCCAACTTATTTTCCTGTTGCATTTAAGTACAAATGTCATTTACCATTTCATCCATATTTCTGTACTGTATATCTTTTACCATGAGTTTCTAATGCGAGTATCACACCTAACAAAATAATTCCTTATCTGGTAGGGTCTATAAAGTTTTATGATTGTCTAAAGAGTTATTTTAAGTTAGTTTGAATCAGTACCGAGTCAGGGTCCACACATAGCTAATTTGTCTCAGATCTCTTAATCACTATGTGCCTTTTTCTCCTCTATTTATTTCTTTGCTAATTGAAACTTGGTCATTTGTCTTTAGAGAATTTCCCATATTCAATATTTCATTGGAGTGGTGTCCTTTCCTCTAGTCCCCACTTATCCTGTAAACTGATAGTGAAGTTTTTTTATAGTATTCCTTCTGATAAATACAGAAGGGATGTTAGAAATACACTGTGTTGCTACTCTTTATGAAATACTATATTTGGGCACCAATCATCAGTGGATGCTAAAACCATGAGGGGAAAACTGATGGAGAACTTTAAAATGAAGGGATCAGGCTGAACCTCAGGTTGGCAACCAGATAGATGTGTTGATATGCGTCTGAGGTGGTGCAATAGGAAATACACAGCACCTGTGGGGTATCACTGCCTTTAAAACAAAAAAAAAATGAACTTGGATCTAGTCAAGCCTGTAGATTGAAATTGAAATACAAAGAAGCATCCCGATTCTTTTTGTTCATTTCTTACCTGTCTGTAAATTCTTTGCGGTAGCAGGTCAATGAATTAAAAGAGCTCAGACTTCTTACTAGCATGGTTTCAACTTTAGTCCTAGGTCTTCTCTGTGTTTGGAGGAGTAAGTTACTTTAAAGTAACTGTATTTCCTTACTTGGAATTACTGAGGGATAATATCTGTTATCTAATAGCCAATGCAGGGGACACAGTTTCAATCCCTGGTCTGGGAAAATCCCACATGCCACGGAGCAACTAAGGCCGTACGCCACAACTACTGAGCCCACGCACTGCAACTACTGAAGCCCATGCACCTAGAGGCCGTGCTCTGCAACAAGAGAAGCCACAACAGTGAGAAGCCCGTGCACCACAACTAGAGAAAGCACGCACTCAGCAACAAAGACCCAACACAGCCAAAAATTTAAATTTTTTTTAATCTAGCAGATTACCTGGCTTTTAGTTGACCCACTAGTAAATAGCAGTTATGTACTTTGTTTTCTATAAATGCTTTAACCCCTAGTAAATAGCAGTTACTTTGCTTTCTATAAATGCTTTAACCCAGGTGACTTCATGTTGTTTTAATTTTCCCAGTAATGTTGGTTGTTCCTCTTTAGGGCACCAGGAATTACAAAACTATCAAGAATTCTACTTTTTTTTTCTCTTTTTTTTTTGTGGTACGCGGGCCTCTCACTGTTGTGGCCTCTCCCGTTGCAGAGCACAGGCTCCGGACACACAGGCTCAGTGGCCATGGCTCACGGGCCTAGCCGCTCCACGGCATGTGGGATCTTCCTGGACTGGGGCACAAACCCACGTCCCCTGCATCGACAGGTGGACTCTCAACCACTGCACCGCCAGGGAAGCCCAAGAATTCTACTTTTGACTCTCTATCATAGCAGTTTTTATTGTGACATTTCACTGAAACTGAAAGGGGGAATAGAATTTTCAAAGAATTTTCAAAGAATTTTTCTTTTTTTAACCAATCAAGAATGGTCAACTATTCAGATATATTTTCTTATATTCACTCCTTTCCTGGTTTTAGTTTGTTTTTAAATGTTGCAAGTCTGGGGAGAAGTTATATATAATTAAAAGACTTTAGCATAGATTTAATTGTAAAGGGACACTTTGTTGTCCCTTTGGGATATTTAATCCTAAATCCTAAATATCCCAAAGGAGCAGACACCTCATAGGTCCAGTTCTTTAGATACTATCAACAGCAGTTACATGTAATGAGATTAAAGATTAATTGTAGATTTGGAGGAGTTCCCATGCACCCCTTCCTCCCAGTGGCTTAAAATGTTTCCCATTACAGATATAAATGAAAATTAAGGTTTTTTAACTTAAAAAAAACAGTGCTCCTTTTTTTATCATGAGGTTTGAATTTTATTTTTATTGAAGTATTAGTTTCAAGTATACAGCAAAGTGATTCAGTAATATATATACACATATATATGTGTATATATATATATATATATATATATATATATACATATATATGTGTATATATATATATATATATATATATATATATATATATATTCCTTTTCAGATTCTTTTCCATTATAGGTTACTACAAGATATTGAATATAGTTCGCAGTGCTATACAGTAGGTCTTTGTCATTTATTTTATATATAGTAGTGTGTATCTGTGAATCCCAAACTCCTAATTTATCCCTACCCCACTTCCCCTTTGGTAACCATTTATTTTCTATGTCTGTAAGTCTATTTCTGTTTTGTACATAAGTTCATTTGTATCATCTTTTTAGATTCCACATATAAGTGATATCAAGATATTTTTCTTTGACTTATTCACTGAGTATGATAACCTCTAGGTCCATCCATGTTGCTGCAAATGCCATTTTTCATTCCTTTTTCATGGCTGAGTAATATTCTAGTGTGTGTGTGTGTGTCTGTGTGTGTGTGTCTGTGTGTATCCACTCATCTGTCGATGGACACTTTGGTTGCTTCCATGTCTTGGCTATTGTAAATAGTGATGCTATGAACATTGGGGTGCATGTATCCTTTCAAATTAGAATTCATTTTCATCTTTTCTGGGTATATGCCCAGGAGTGGGATTGCTGGATCATATGGTAGTTCTAGTTTAGTTTTTTGAGAAACCTCCATGCTGATTTCCATAGTGGTTGCACCAAATTATGTTCCCACCAACAGTGTAGGAGGGTTCCCTTTTCTCCACACCCTCTCCAGCATTTATTTTTTGTAAACTTTTTGATGATGGCAATTCTGACTGGTGGAGGTGATACCTCAGTAGTTTTGATTTGCGTTTCTCTAATAATTAGCAATGCTGAGCATCTTTGTGTGTGTCTGTTGGCCATCTGGATGTCTTCTTTGGAGAAATGTCTATGTAGGTCCATTTTTTGATTGGGTAGTTGGGTTTTTTGTTATTGAGTTGTACGAGCTGTTTGTATATTTTGAAAATTAAGCCCTTGTTGGTCACATCATTTGCAAATATTTTCTCCTAGTCCATAGGTTGTAGTTTTGTTTTGTTTATGGTTTCCTTTGCTGTGCAAAAGCTTATAAGTTTGATGAGGTCCCATTTGTTTATTTTTGGTTTTATTTCTTTTGCCTTGGGAGGCTGTCCTAAGAAAACATTGCTATGATTTATGTCAGAGAATGTTTTGCCTATGTTCTCTTGTAGGAGTTTTATGGTGTCATGTCTTATATTTAAGTCTTTAAGCTATTTTGAGTTTATTTTTTTGTATAGTGTGAGGGAGTGTTCTAACTTCATTGATTTACATGCAGCTGACTGTCCAGCTTTCCCAACACCACTTGCTGAAGAGACTGCCTTTTCTCCATTGTATATTCTTGCCTCCTTTGTCGAAGATTAATTGACCATAAGAGGGTGCGTTTATTTCTGGGCTCTGTATTCTGTTCCATCGATCCATGTCGTTTTTTTTGCCCATACCACACTGTTTGGATTACTGTAGCTTTTGTAGTATTGTCTGAATTCTGGGAGGGTTATGCCTCCAGCTTTGTTCTTTTTCCTCAGGATTGCTTTGGCAAATCTGGGTCTTTTGTGGTTCTGTATAAATTGTAGGATTATTTATTCTAATTCTGTGAAAACTGTCATGGGTAATTTGATAGGGCTCACATTAAATCTGTAGATTGGTTTGGGTAGTATGGACATTTGAACAATGTTAATTCTTCCACTTTGAGAACATGGGATATCTTTCCATTTCTTTGAGTCATCTTCAGTTTCTTTTATCAATGTTTCACAGTTCTCAGCAAATACGTTTTTCACCTCCTTGGTCAGGTTTATTCCTAGGTTTTTTGTTTTTTGTTTTTGATGTGATTATAAAATGAATTGTTTTTTTACTTACTCTTTCTGATATGTCATTATTACTGTAAAGAAGTGCAACAGGTTTCTGTATGTTAATCTTATATCCTGCTACCTTGCTGAATTCATTTATCAGTTCTAATAGCATTTGTGTGGAGTCTTTATGGTTTTCTATATAGAGTATCATTGTCATCTGCATATAATGACAGTTTTCCCTCTTCCCTTCCAATTTAGATACCTTATAAAAAAAAACCCAGTGCTTTTCAACACTGCTGGATTTACTCTTAACTAAAGGCAACATGAGTAGGTACAGTTTTGAGAATGATTGATAATAACAGGCCTAAATGATTAGAGTATGTCATTAATAGAGGAGTTTAATTTTTAAAGATCTTGCTATTAATTTTTAATATTTTTTCAAATTATTTTCAGGAACATTTAAGTTATGTTGTGTGTCCTCACAATAATTGCACACGTGAGAACAATATGACTTGTGTGACAATGCTTACCTGCAGAGTCAGATTGAATTTAGACCCTGGGATTCCCTGTATAGGTAGACAAATTAGGTATTCTCTGTAGTCTCATCTATGAGTTGAAATACTAATACCTAACTTCCCGAGTGGTTGTGAGGATTAAATAAGGTAATTTATATAAAGTAGCTGTTATTTTCACCATTTCTTGATTTATACCCTATATTCTTGATTTATACAGTATTCTATAGTCTATAAATGATTTTCTTATCCTTTTGGTTTTAGTCCTATTGGAGCTATATGAAATGACCACAAATAGATACTATTTCCATTTTTATGTTACCATGGTACATCTTTTTTCCATCCATTTATTTATTTATTTATCTATGAAGTGTTTTATGTAGGAAGTATATATTCGTGTCTTGCATTTTTATCTAATCTGACAATCTTTTTTTTAAAAAACATCTTTATGGGAGTATAATTGCTTTACAATGGTGTGTTAGTTTCTGCTGTATAACAAAGTGAATCAGTTATACATATACATACATCCCCATACCTCTTCCCTCTTGCGTCTCCCTCCCTCCCAACCTCCCTATCCCACCCCTCTAGGTGGTCACAAAGCACTGATCTGATCTCCCTGTGCTATGTGGCTGTTTCCCACTAGCTATCTATTTTACATTTGGTAGTGTATATATGTCCATGCCACTCTCTCACTCTGTCCCAGCTTACCCTTCCCCCTCCCCATATCCTCAAGTCCATTCTCAAGTAGGTCTGCATCTTTATTCCCATCTTGCCAATAGGTTCTTCATGATCATTTTTTATGTTTTTTTAGATTCCATATATATGTGTTAGCATATGGTATTTGTTTTCTCCTTCTGACTTACTTCACTCTGTATGACAGACTCTAGGTCCATCCACCTCACTACAAATAACTCAATTTCGTTTCTTTTTATGGCTAAGTAATATTCCGTTGTATATATGTGCCACAATCTTTGCCTGTTAGTTGTGTTTAGACCATTTATATTTAATGGGATTTTTGATATTTTGGGGTTTAGATTACCATCTTACTATTTTTTTATTTTTCCCATTTCTTCCCATTTTCCTTTTTCTGCTTTATTTTGAACTGAGTATTTTTCATAATTCTACTTTATTAGCTGGTTTATTAGCTAAACCGTGTGTATGTGTTTGTGTGTGTGCGTGTGTGTGTGTGTTTAGCATGTGCTTTAGAGTTTGTAGTATACATCCTTATCACAGTATGCTTGTAATTGACATCATACTATGTCACATACAGTAAAAGAATCTTGTAACAGTAAACTACCATTTTCCCCTCCTGGGCTTTATACCATTTTGCCATACATTTTACTTAGCCATATGTTAAAACCCTGCAATACATTGTTATTTTTGCCTTAAGCCATCTAATATCTTTTAAAGAGATAATACATGTTCTTTTTTTTTCTTTTTTTTCAAGCTTTTTCCTTCTGTTTCATTTTAGATAGTTTCTACTGCTATATTTTCCTTTTTTAAAAAATATATTTATTTATTTATTTGGCTGTGTTGGATCTCCATTGCTGTGCATGGGCTTTCTCTATTTGCCATGAGCGGGGGTTACTCTTCGTTGCAGTGTGCGGGCTTCTCATTGCGGTGGCTTCTCTTGTTGCAGAGCATGGGCTCTAGGTGCACGGGCTTCAGTAGTTGTGGCTCATGGGCTCTAGAGCGCAGGCTCAGGAGTTGTGATGCACGGGTTTAGTTGCTCCATGGCATGTGGGATCTTCCCGGACTAGGGCTTGAACCTGTGTCCCCTGCATTGGCAGGTGGATTCTTAGTCACTGAGCCACCAGGGAAGTCCCATCTACTGCAACTTTGTTAACCTCCTGCCGTGTCTAACCTACCTTTAATCCCATAGAGTTTAATTTTCATCTCAACCTTGTCATTTTAGCCTCTAGATTAGACTTTTAACAAAAATCTTGTGTCTCTACTTAACATGTTCAGTCTCTCCTCTTAGTTCCTTGAACATATAGAATACAGGTATAACCTTTAATATCCTTATCTGCTAATGCTATCATCTCTTTCATTTCTGAGGTGGTTTTGATTGATTGCTGTCTCTCCTATCATGGGTCATATTTTCTTGCTGTTTTGTGTGCCTGGTAATTTTGGCTTTTTGTTTTACCTTGTTGGTTATTGGGTATTTTTATATTCACTTGAGCTTTATTATGGAACATGATTAAATTACTTGAATCATTTTGATCTTTTCAGGTTTGGGTTTAAGCTTTATTAGGCAGGACGAGAGCAGCATTTAGTCTAGGGCTAGTTTATGCCCACTACTGATGCAAAATCTTTTGAGTACTCTACCCAATGCCCTCTGAATTATAAGGTTTTCCATGCTGGCTGGTGGGAAGAAGAGCTCTCCCTGGCCTGTGGGCTGTGGGGATTGCTTCCTCTCTAATTAGTCTCATCCTTTTGAGTGGTTCTGTCCTGGCCCCAGTAGTTTCCTCACAAATGTGATGACCTCAGGCGGAGACTTCTCTTTCTGTGTGCAGCTCTGCTCTCCAGTCCTCTACCCTGCAAATTCTAACTGCCTCAGCTTCTTTGGACTTGCAGCTCCTTCATCTTAGGGTGGCTCTGCCTGGGTCCCCCTTCCTGCACTGTGGCCTGAAAACATCTCTCCATAGAGTAAGGTGGGACAATCCTTGGGCTCACTTCATTTTTCCCCCATCTCCCAAGGGTCACTGTCCCTCATTGCCTGATGTCCAGTATCTTGAAAACTGCCGTTTCATATAGTTTGTTTAGTTTTCTAGTTTCAGATTGAGTAAGTCTAGTCCCTGTTGGTATATCCATTTTGCAAACTAGAAAACTGGGGGTCTGAAATAGTAAGTAGCTGTGAGCTATTAGTGGAAACAGAACTGGAATCTAGGCATTATACATCAATACCTGATGTTTTTTCCACAATATCATACTGCCTTTTCTAAGTAACAATTTCCTCATGTAATTGAAACTTATCCTTTTAAAACTTAAAGATTAATTTGAACCATTTTTGTTGGAAATTTTTAAAAAATGTTTAAGTACCCCTGCCTTCTTAAACAGAGCATTTTGAATATATCTGAACCTCTTCATTATCAACATAATTTATAATCTTATACAGTGGTTATCAACCCTATCTGACCCAAGTAATCCCTTTTGAATAAAATATTTTATAATGCCCTTTTATTCTGAAGAGTCTGAGCCCTTGACAATCATCAGGCTGGGTTGCTGCACTTGCTATTTACAGTTAGGAAGGGCAAAGGAGTGCCAGAAGGTGCCTGGCATATTCCTCCCTGTCCCCACTGTGTAAAACTTGGCTCCTCTCCCTACTGTTGGGGGTCAGTTACTCCTGCCAAAATGGTGACTCTTAGACTTCAGGTCCCTGGACACAGAGTTCAAAGTGCCCTGGGGGGCAGCCATAGCTTGTAGTTGAAAGGATCCTTGTTGTGTGCCCATGCAAGTGTAACACTCTTGAGAAGTAGGACCTCCAATCCTGCAGGGCCCAACTTTGTGAGGACAGCAAGCACAAAATCCCCCAGTGAGTCACGGGACGTGATGGTGAGTGAAGCTACTCTTGCTTCTACCCGTTGGTTCCTGGACCCATGCATTATTGGAAAAAAAGTGTCATGTAGAGGTCCCTCTTTTTTTTTTGTGGTTCGCGGGCCTCTCACTGCTTTGGCCTCTCCCACTGTGGAGCACAGGCTCCGGACGCGCAGGCTCAGTGGCCATGGCTCAGGGGCCCAGCCGCTCTGCGGCATGTGGGATCTTTCCAGAGCGGGGCACGAACCTGTGTCCCCTGCATCGGCAGGCAGTCTCTCAACCACTGCACCACGAGGGAAGCCCGAGGTCCCTCATTTAATGCGTATTCCACATCCTGAAAGATGGCACTGCAGTCTTTTAGCATATTGTCTCTGAATACTCTGAGTTGGTGCTTCACTTGTGCCTTCAAAAGGCAGTTCCAGTGTTCTGTGAGGCTGGCTGCTTCTGGCTGGTGCAGGATGTAATACAACCAGTGGATTCCATGGTCATGGGCTCACTGCCCCTCTTCCTCTGCTGTAAAGTGGGTTCCCTGGTCAGATGCTCTGTTATATAGGACTCCACACCTGTGGAATGGGGAATCTGTATGGATAGTGGTGCTGCCTGAGGCTCTGCAAACAGGGAAGGCAATCTCATACCTAGTATAGCTATCCACCCCTGTGAGGGACAAATTGCTGGCCCTTCTGGGATGAAGGGAGTCCAAAGTAGTTGATTTGCCACCAAGTAGCCAGTTGGTCTCCCTGAGGACTAGTGCCTATCGCTGACAGGTTAGCCATTTCAGAGGCAGCAGTAGCTAGATTGACCTTGGTAATCTATATGCATCTTAGGGAAGGCAGTGGACTCCTGCCAACCCCCCAGATCTGCTCTCCACCACTCTGACTCAGCTCTCTGCCCTTAGGAGGCTGACCTCTTTGCATTGCATCATCTGGGCTCCCTTGCCCTGTAGGTTTGGTCAGTGGGAGGCCCAGCAGATCAGAGAGTAAGAGGAGAGAGAGATTATCCCCCAGCTCCTTACCTTCCAAGCCATGGTTTTGCAGAGGTGGTATCCCTTGACCAAAGGCCACAGCTCCTGTTGAGCTGACCTTTGTTGAGCACCGAGCATTCACAGGGTTCCCACACACTTCCTTCTTCTCCCCCCTGTAGCTAGAGATGGTAATGGCCTCCCACTGTTTATACTCCAGAGTGCTTCTTCAACATCCCCTGTTGGCTTCCCTTTATCTGCCCCACCATGTAGACAGTCTCTACAATCAGACTGTCTTCAGTCTGAGGATGCCATCTGTTCCTTCCAGGACCCCAGCTTACAAAATAGAGTATTTTCTGCCTTGTCTTTTAAATTAAGCTGTAGACAGTAAACATATTTTCGCCTTTCCTTTATTCACTTGACAAATATTTGCCAGATCCTGTACTGCTCTTTGAGAAAACAGGGGTGAACAAGACAAATGGATAACTTTGTCTTGTTAATAAAAAGGTAACTTCAAACAGTCTTAAATGATCTTCCTGAGTAATCCTTCTGAGGAATGCGAGTGAAGCCTCCTTAGATTGGACAGTCTGGGTAGGTCTTTTGGAGATAGTGAGGTTTAAGGACCTGAGGACCTTGACCTAAAGGAGGAACTTGCTCAAAGATCGAGAGCAGGATATTCCAGATAGTGAGGCTGTAGGCAAGGGCAGAGGTCAAAGGGACCAGTGAGCTTGGCTTGTTTAATACACAGAAGCTTCTGGAATATGGTGAACAATACATGCAGGTGATGGGCAATTTGCCTATGTGTTTGTAGCAAGAATGATGTGCCCACTTGTAACATGGTGTTGGCCTCTTTTCAAAGAAGACAATCCAGTTTGCTGAGCAAGTACTTTTCAGACAATTTATTGGGCATACGCTAGATCTTAGCAAGATCTATCTCTGTATAACTACTTAACTGTGACCCCAAGTTACCTAAGGTCACAGCTACAAAGTTGCAGAGGTGAGATGCCAGCCATTTGTTTTATTCCAATCTTGGAGGTAACTTTCCCCTCCAAATTCAGGAGTTAACTAGGAATATGTCAGCTGAATGTCCTCAACAGCGTTAAGTGATAAGTAATCTATCCAAAGACGCTAATAAATCCAAAGATACCCAGAGAGTGGGAAGATATAACAGGTCTTGTTTTCAAAAACGGCTGTGGATTTGCCCAAATTACAAAGGTCCAAGCAAGTCTGTTGTTTTTATTTGATTATTACTGGAGTTAGTGGGAGAGTTATGTGGGACCCATTTTAGGATACAATATGCCTGGTAGGAATCTGAGCCAGCAGAGAATGTGCTTGACTTCCAGCCTTGCCCCCCTTTCTTGAAAAAGACAGTTCCGGCCATTTGATTCTCATTCAGGCTTTCCTACTTTACCCCTGGGGTGTGCATTTGCATCAGAATCGCAGTATAGGTTAAATGTGGTGCATACTAGATGATTATTTTTGGCCAAGTGGTGTTTCCACTACAGAATTAAGCCATCAGCTCATCAAAAGTTGGAGTTCTTTTCCCCTATCTTTTGCATTTGTTAAAGCCTAAATTTTCTCAAATGAAAGACTTCTCTAGGTCAGGAACAAGGTCTTACAATTTGTTTCCAGCACCGCATGTCTGGCACATAAAAAATGGTGAGAGTATTAAATATTCTAAGAGGCATCCTTCCACTGGGCTCAATCCCGACCCTGACTGTGTCTGTAAATATGAATGCACAAGAGGTCGCTTTACACCACCAAGCGGCGCTAGGGCACCATCTAGAAAGGATTCACTAAGTTTTCCACAGCGTTTGAAGTATCGTACTTCAAAACTTCTGACACTTCAAAGTGTCAGGTTAATTCACAAGTCGAGGGGAATTTTCCCAACAAATGAATGATGTCGCAGCCAGGGGTAGGCTGCAGAAGGCGCTCTGAGTCTCTGGGTGCACCACAGACCTTTGGGATCACAGCTGGAACTCGGGCTGTGGAGTCGCAGAGGTGCATGCGCGGGAGTGGGTGCAGCCCGACGTCCAGGTGAGGGCGGAGGTGCGTGCTGCGCGCGGGGTCAGCCAGGTACGCGCTGTGGGTCTCCGAGGAGCCAGCTCCGTTTCCAACCCCGCCCCCTCGCCGCACAGTGCCGGCCTGGCCGCTCCTCCCCTGGGTGGGTCCCGGCTCCTCTTCTGGCAGGGTCTATTTGCATAGAGGAAACTGCCCAAAGAGGCCGCTGTGGAGGAGCTGGCGGCAGGGAAGGGGGCGTGCGCCGAAGTCCGCTGCTGCCCAGAGGCCAAGCCCCGTGCCGGGCCGACCTCATGCCTCAGGCTCTCCAGCACGCTCAGACAGCGTCCCCGGCTCTGTGCACCGTCCTCTCTGAGAGTCCACCCGCGATGAGCACACCGTGAGTCCAGGCCAGGGCGCCGGCGGCAACGCGCAGAAGGGCTGCCAGATGGGCAGCGGCGGTGCGCGGCTCCCCGCGACAGCAGCCGGGACCTGGGCGGTGAGCGCGCTTTGCCTGCTGCTCTCCACCGGCTCGGCGGTCGCCTGCCTGCTGCTGGGTGTCCAGGCTGCCGCGCTGCAGGGCCGGGTGGCGGCACTCGAGGAAGAGCGGGAGCTGCTGTGGCGCGCGGGGTCGCCGGACACCCAGGTCGCCTGGGCCGAGCCACAACTGGAGCACCTGCTGCGCAAGGTAAGTCGCCGAGCCCGGGGCTGGGAGTGTCCGTGGGCTGGGAGCTGTCGCGGTGAGGAGCGGTTGCCCGCCAGCCGTGAGCGCCCAAGTCCGTCCGAACAGCCTGCGCGGGGTTGGGGGTGGGGTGGGGTGGGGAGGGAGGCTGGGATGCTAGCGGCCGAGGGGTCCTGCTGTTCCCGCTCCAGCCTCAGGGTCGGCCTGCGTGAAAAACGACCTAGAAGGGCTGTTTCGTGGACGAGCAGAGGGAGGAAGAGGAAAGACTGCGGGCTTTGAAATAACTGATTTGGGGGCGAGTCTCCACGGGTGTGTGAGCTCGGACCGGTGGCTTCCCGCCTGCATTAAGGGCCTGCCTTCCTACCTGTGCCGGGATAATGAAGAAGCTCTTGCGGGAAGTGTGTGGTGACTTCTGTCACTGGTAGCAGCTACTGTTCCCAACGCTTATATACCTGCAGAGGTGTGGGGCCCCCAGCAGACCGGAGGTTTCCTGGTGGCAGGAAACCTCAGTCAGAACCTGGACGGGGCCCTTGGAGGGACATGGTCAATCCAACCTGCCCTGTCCACCCTACGGCCCCTCAGGAAAGTGTTTCAGAACAGCTCCATCTTGGAGATGCTGTGCTGTGCCTGGGGTTGCTTGGGCTCAGTGCTCACCCAGGGCAACCCAGACCTGAGGGGGTGCCAACATCAGCTTGGCAGGGTGAGGGGAATAAAAAACAGTCCGGGCCAAAAAATACAGACTCTGGATTCGGTCGAAGCCACCTAGGCGATGCCACCTGGGCATTGTGGACCCAGCAGATGCTGAGTTTCCTTGCTGGAAGCATCATATGAGACTCTCTGACACTTCTGTTAAGGTTGCTGCTATGTGTCTTCAAAGCAGGAGCCACATTTGGGACTTCAAATCTCTCACCCATCATGCTGATCAAAACCTCCAGCAGGGCACCTCCCCATAGAACAGTGGTGGTAGACTGGCCAGAGTGCCCCTGTTTGTGCTGGCCTCCCTTGCCTGAGCCATCCTCTTCTTCCTAGGAAAGGCAGCTACCCCAAGGTCGCAAGCATACTCCCCAAAGGTGTATCCTCAACTGTAGTATGAATAGCACCACAGTGTTTCAAGGTAGAGGAGAGGATGGGCAGGGCTGTTACTACCATTTCCCCTGAACTGTGCCCAGCTGTGATCTTTATTAATGTAGCTGTGTATCCATTTTTGAGTTAATTTGGATTCTTTAAGGTGAATGGGAGAAGACTGTACCATGCCTTTGTGTTCACCATACCTATTTCTTAGTCACTTTAATTTAAGCCAGTATTACATCTCTTCTAACTTGGTTTTGGGCAAAATTGCTGCTTCATGAAATGATTTCCTATGTTCCTCTTGAAAGTGCCTGCAGACTTTAGAAATCTCTCTGCAGCCCTGCTGGCAACTCCTGGTGATGTTTTCATAATTGCAGCCCATTACCTTTTTGCAGATCCTTAGAGACAAGGATGTTGAATTGATTTATGGAGGGCCAGTAAATTTTCTACCTGTTAGTGCTATAACTGTGGCTGTTCTTTCGAATGGGGGTCCCCCTTTTACTTAATAAAAAATAAACTGCAAGCTTTGATTGAGTAAATCAGAAATCGCAGTAAAACCTTTTAGAAGGAACTTGCAAATTGTGTCCATTCTAATAGGGAGGGCAGTCCTGGGAAAGCAGCCACTGATGAGATTTTCAAGTCCTGAACTATGCAGATCATAGGAGGCTTCATCCTGCTTTCAAGGAGTTACTGGGCAGAGTATTCCCCCTCTCTCTCCCTCTCTGTTTCTCTCTCACCCTCTCTGTTTCTCTCTCTCTCTCTCTCTCTCGCTCCATACCACCCTCCCCCCGCCCCCCCACTTTCCTCTTCATTAGTGAGGGGAAGGGAAAATTTGAAATACTGGGATTTCCACTTGAAATTCGCTATACCATTCTGCAGGCTATACCATTAGCATAGGACACATCTTAACACTTCGTGCTACTAGCTAACCAAATTTGGTGTTGAGGAGTCTCTACTTGGAGCATCTGAGATGCCACACTATGAATGCAGTTGGGGTTCAGCTTCTGGCTGTTTGAGTGTCCCTCTGAAAAGGCATCTCTTTCCCAGGGCACCAGTCTGTTCCTGCTCCTAGCCATTCTTCTTACAAATGTCACTGGATGCGAAATGTACATGGCCTGGCCAGGGACCCTGAGAGTCCCTGGCTGAGATGAGGGGACACATGGCAGGTGCATAGTGGGAGTCGGTAATTGGGTTTAAATAGATGTGAAGATAATTTAGAAAAACTCCTCGATATGAAGGACAAATAAATAATGAACTGAAAATCTCTTAAAGAAAGAACCTTTGTACTTGAACATGTTTTTCAGTTCTAATTTGTTCTCAGTGAAGCATCCTTTCAGCCTGTGCTGAAGTAGTTGTGTATGTGAGGATGCCTGCAGCTTGTCCTTTTACCAACAAGCTTGTTTTCAGAGAATAGAAATCCTTACCAACCATACACAACTTTAATGTCAGAAAAAAATAAGGAAACAATAAGCCAACAGAAGCCACTGTTAATATGGGACCCACTGTCTTTGTTCCCTTGGGAACAGAACTGTGAAATAACTTCTTTGGGACTGGCTGATGTGCCTGATAATGTAGATATAGAAGCTACAAAAAAGGGATATTCATGATAACTCATCATTATTAAAGACCCTTCCCATGGTACAAAATAAAGAAATGGTTTTCAGAAAATAAAGCAAGATTATTGAGCAAGAGTCATTAACAATAGTATCTTCAGTATGACCCCAAAATATAAATGCAAAACAAGCTTATGATATTATGCTTTTAAAGTGCTTTAAAGAGCTTGCCTCGGTAATCAACCCCCCCATTAGTTATACCTATAGTTACAGTATTATAAAGCTTAAATTTTAGAGTATATAAAATAGCTGCTATACTACAGCAAAAATTTTAATGCAAGAATTAAAGAAATATTTTGTTGTATTCAGAGGAAACTATTTTCAGCTTACGAGTGATTTATTGTTGGCTGTTGGTCTTCCATTCTCCAGACCAATCAGTTTGAAAACAAGAAAAACCCAGAGACTCAGGGTAAAATTCAAGCCCTTTCCTTCCCTACCATCAACTATATATATTGGTTAAGTTACCATAAAACCCAGAATCAAATGTAGCTTTTTTTGGCCTCTGTGGCAGCTTTTCACTTATCAGGACTGCTCTAAGGTGTATGCTTTAATAAAAATGCCAATTTTTGAATCCCATGGCACAATTGGAGATGGAGTATAAATCATAGCTACATTTGTTTCCTTGACATTTCCTAGCTGCCAAACCAAAGAAGTTTATAGTTACTTCCTGGCATGCTCACTTTATCTCTCCACTCTTTTTTTTTCTTGTTTTTTTTGCAGAAGTTTAGGAGAACTTTATAATAATAGCAGCACATTTAGAATGAGCCAACTGTTGGGACATTCCTTTCACAGATATATTTTGGAATTGTTGAATTGGACTTTTACACATTAGCTTTGAAGATTTGCAACATCGCTCCTGAAGTTCGGGGATCTGAAAGCTGAATGAATTTACACCAGCAGGCAGAGAGGGGTAGATGATAAATGGGGTTTCAGTCCCACTATTTACTAGTCCTGGCATCTAACCTCTTCAACTTCCTGAGCTCCTGCTTCCTCTTCCCTAATACGATGGTCGCAACTACCTGTGTACTGATGAGCAAATAAGATAATGTAGAGGAAAGTGGTGGTCAGTAAGTCTTTGATGGTCTAGTACCAAAATCCCCAAGTGTGATTCCTTAAACAGTACAGTCATTGAATTATCTTGCATAACCTGAGAATCCTGGAAGTCAGCCTGCAGATCCTGGGTTAGTTCAATAACTTGGCCATGACTGGGTGCCAGGTGATTCTCTGCCATTCTCTCTCTCTTTTTTTTTTTTTTTTGGTTTGGTTTTGTTTACCCTGTCACTTTATTTTTATTTCTTTTTGGTTTTTTTTCCTCTCAACTTTACATATAATTTCTTTTTTCTTAACATCTTTATTGGAGTATAATTGCTTTACAATGGTGTGCTAGTTTCTGCTTTATAACAAAGTGAATCAGTTATACATATACATATGTTCCGATATCTTCTCCCTCTTGCATCTCCCTCCCAATCCCACCCATCCAGGTGGTCACAAAGCACCGAGCTGATCTCTCTGTGCCATGCGGCTGCTTCCCAGTAGCTATCTATTTTACATTTGGTAGTGCATATATGTCCATGCCACTCTCTCATTTTCTTACAGCTTACCCTTCCCCCTCCCCATATCCTCAAGTCCATTCTCTAGTAGGTCTGTGTCTTTATTCCCGTCTTACCCCTAGGTATTTCATGACATGTTTTTTTCTTATATTCCATTATATATGTGTTAGCATATGGTATTTATCTTTCTCTTTCTGACATACTTCACTCTGTATGACAGACTCTAGGTCCATCCACCTCACAACAAATAACTCAATTTCACTTCTTTTTATGGCTGAGTAATATTCCATTGTAAATATGTGCCACATCTTCTTTATCCATTCCTCCGATGATGAACACTTAGGTTGCTTCCATCTCTGGGCTATTGTAAATAGAAATTCAGTGAACATTTTGGTACATGACTCTCTTTCAATTATGGTTTTCTCAGGGTATATGCCTAGTAGTGGGATTGCTGGGTCATATGGTAGTTCTATTTGTAGTTTTTAAAGGAACCTCCATACTGTTCTCCATAGTGGCTGTACCAAATTACATTCCCACCAGCTGTGCAAGAGTGTTCCCTTTTCTGCACACCCTCTCCAGCATTTATTGTTTCTAGATGTTTTGATGATGGCCATTCTGACTGGTGTGAGATGATATCTCATTGTAGTTTTGATTTGCATTTCTCTAATGATTAATGATGTTGAGCATTCTTTCATGTGTTTGTTGGCAGTCTGTGTATCTTCCTTGGAGAAATGTCTATTTAGGTCTTTTGCCCATTTTTGGATTGTGTTGCATGAGCTGCTGGTAAATTTTGGAGACTAATCCTTTGTCAGTTGCTTCATTTGCAAATATTTTCTCCCATTCTGAGGGTTGTCTTTTGGTCTTGTTTATGGTTTCCTTTGCTGTGCAAAAGCTTTGAAGTTTCATTAGGTCCCATTTGTTTATTTTTGTTTTTTTATCCATTTCTCTATGAGGTGGGTCCAAAAGGATCTTGCTGTGATTTATGTCATAGAGTGTTCTACCTATGTTTTCCTCTAAGAGTTTGATAGTTTCTGGCCTTACATTTAGGTCTTTAATCCATTTTGAGCTTATTTTACTGTATGGTGTTAGGGAGTGATCTAATCTCATACTTATACATGTACCTGTCCAGTTTTCCCAGCACCAATTATTGAAGAGGCTGTCCTTTCTCCACTGTACATTCCTGCCTCCTTTACCAAAGATAAGGTGACCATATGTGCGTGTGTTTATCTCTGGGCTTTCTATCCTTTTCCATTGATCTCTCTTTCTGTTTTTGTGCCAGTACCATACTGTCTTGATTACTGTAGCTTTGTCGTATAGTCTGAAGTCAGGGAGCCTGGTTCCTCCAGTTCCTTTTTCTTTCTCAAGATTGCTTTGGCTATTCGGGGTCTTTTGTGTTTCCATACAAATTGTGAAATTTTTTGTTCTAGTTCTGTGAAAAATGCCAGTGGTAGTTTGAAAGGGATTGCATTGAATATGTAGATTGCTTTGGGTAGAAGAGTCATTTTCACAATGTTGATTCTCCCAATCCAAGAACATGGTATATCTCTCCATCTATTTGTATCATCTTTAATTTCTTTCATCAGTCTTATAATTTTCTGCTTACAGGTCTTTTGTCTCCTTAGGTAGGTTTATTCCTAGCTATTTTATTCTTTTTCTTGCAGTGGTAGTTGGGAGTGTTTTCTTGATTTCACTTTCAGCTTTTTCATCATTAGTGTACAGGAATGCCAGATATTTCTGTGCATTAATTTTGTATCCTGCTACTTTAACAAATTCATTGATTAGCTCTAGTAGTTTTCTGGTAGCATCTTTAGGATTCTCTATGTATAGTATCATGTCATCTGCAAACAGTGACAGCTTTACTTCTTCTTTTCCAATTTGGATTCCTTTTATTTCCTTTTCTTCTCTGATTGCTGTGGCTAAAACTTCCAAAACTATGTTGAATAAGAGCGGTGAGTGTGGGCAACCTAGTTTTGTTCCTGATCTTAGTGGAAATGCTTTCAGTTTTTCACCATTGAGGATGATGTTGGCTGTGGATTTGTCATATATGCCCTTTATTATATTGAGGAAAGTTCCCTCTATGCCTACTTTCTGCAGGGTTATTATCATAAATAGGTGTTGAGTTTTGTCGAAAGCTTTCTCTGCATCTATTGAGATGATCATATGGTTTTTCTCCTTCAATTGGTAAATATGGTTTATCATGTTGATTGTTTTGCATATATTGAAGAATCCTTGCATTCCTGGAATGAACCCCACTTGGTCATGGTGTATGATCCTTTTAATGTGCTGTTGGATTCTGTTTGCTAGTATTTTGTTGAGGATTTTGGCATCTATATTCATCGGTGATATTGGCCTGTAACTCTTTCTTTGTGACATCCTTGTCTGGTCTTGGTATCAGGGTGATTGTGGCCTCGTAGAATGAGTTTGGGAGTTTTCCTCCCTCTGCTATATTTTGAAAGAGTTTGAGAAGCATCACTGTTACCTCTTCTCTAAATGTTAGATAGAATTCCCCTGTGAAGCCATCTGGTCCTGGGCTTTTGATTGTTGGAAGATTTTAATCACATTTTTAATTTCTGTGCTTGTGATTGGTCTGTTCATATTTTCTATTTCTTCCTGATTCAGTCTCGGAAGGTTGTGCATTTCTAAGAATTTGTACATTTCTTCCAGGTTGTCCATTTTATTGACGTAGAGTTGCTTGTAGTAATCTCTCATGATCTTTTGTATTTCTGCAGTGTCAGTTGTTACTTCTCCTTTTTCATTTCTAATTCTATTGATTTGAGTCTTCTCCCTTTTTTTCTTGATGAGTCTGGCTAATGGTTTTTCAATTTTGTTTATCTTCTCAAAGAACCAGCTTTTAGTTTTATTGATCTTTGCTATGGTTTCCTTCATTTCTTTTTCATTTATTTCTGATCTGATTTTTATGATTTCTTTCCTTCCGCTAACTTTGGGGGTTTTTGTTCTTCTTGCTCTAATTGCTTTAGGTGCAAGTTTCGGTTGTTTATTTGAGATGTTGCCTGTTTCTTAAGGTAGGATTGTGTTGCTATAAACTTCCCTCTTAGAACTGCTTTTGCTGCATCCCATAGGTTTTGGGTCGCCCTGTCTCCATTGTCATTTGTTTCTAGGTATTTTTTGATTTCCTCTTTGACTTCTTCAGTGATCACTTCGTTATTAAGTAGTGTATTGTTTAGCCTCCATGTGTTTGTATTTTTTACAGAGCTTTTCCTGTAATTGATATCTAGTCTTATAGCATTGTGGTCAGAAAAGATACTTGATACAATTTCAATTTTCTTCAATTTACCAAGGCTTGATTTGTGACCCAAGATATGATCTATCCTGGAGAATGTTCCATGAGCACTTGAGGAAAATGTGTATTCTGTTGTTTTTGCATGGAATGTCCTATAAATATCCATTAAGTCCATCTTGTTTAATGTATCATTTCAAGCTTGTGTTTCCTTATTTATTTTCATTTTGGATGATCTGTCCATTGGTGAAAGTGTGGTGTTAAAGTCCCCTACTATGAATGTGTTACTGTTGACTTCCCCTTTTATGGCTGTTAGTATT
This sequence comes from Mesoplodon bidens, assembly GCF_964165515.1. Lineage (NCBI taxonomy): Eukaryota > Metazoa > Chordata > Mammalia > Artiodactyla > Ziphiidae > Mesoplodon > Mesoplodon bidens. Next base: position 641,782 of record NW_027671685.1, on the reverse strand, counting down.
TGCCTTATGTATTGAGGTGCTTCTATGTTGGGTGCATAAATATTTTCAATTGTTAGATCTTCTTCTTGGATCGATCCCTTGATCATTATGTAGTGTCCTTCTTTGTCTCTTCTAGTAGTCTTTATTTTAAAGTCTATTTTGTCTGATATGAGAATTGCTACTCCAGCTTTCTTTTGATTTCCATTTGCATGGGATATCATTTTTCCATTCTCTCAGTTTCAGTCTGTATGTGTCTCTGGATCTGAAGTGGGTCTCTTGTAGACAGCATATATATGGGTCTTGTTTTTGTATCCATCCAGCCAGTCTGTGTCTTTTGGTGGGAGCATTTAATCCATTTACATTTAAGGTAATTATCGATATGTATGTTCCTATTCCCATTTTCTTAATTGTTTTGTGTTTGTTATTATAGGTATATTCCTTCTCTTGTGTTTCTTGCCTAGAGAAGATCCTTTAGCATGTGTTGTGAAGCTGGTTTTGTGGTGCTGAGCTCTCTCAGCTTTTGCTTGCCTGTAAAGATTTTAATTTCTCCATCAAATCTGAATGAGATCCTTGCTGGGTAGAGTAATCTTGTTTGCACTTTTTTCTCCTTCATCACTTTAAATATGTCCTGCCAGTCCCTTCTGGCTTGCAGAGTTTCTGCTGAAAGATCAGCTGTTAACCTGATGGGGATTCCCTTGTGTGTTATTTGTTGTTTTTCCCTTGCTGCTTTTAATATGTTTTCTTTGCATGTAATTTTTGACAGTTTGATTAATATATGTCTTGGCAGGGTTTCTCCTTGGATTTATCCTGTATGGGACTCTGTGCTTCCTGGACTTGATTAACTATTTCCTTCCCCATATTAGGGAAGTTTTCAACTATAAGCTCTTCAAATATTTTCTCAGTCCCTTTCTTTTTCTCTTCTTCTTCTGGAACCCCTAAAATTCGGATGTTGGTGCCTTTAATGTTGTCCCAGAGGTTTTTTTCTTTATTCTGCTCTGAAGTAGTTATTTCCTCTATTTTATCTTCCAGCTCACTTATCCGTTCTTCTGCCTCAGTTATTCTGCTGTTGATCCCATCTAGAGTATTTTTAATTTCATTTATTTTGTTGTTCATCATTGCTTGTTTCATCTTTAGTTCTTCTAGGTCCTTGTTAAATGCTTCTTGCATTTTCTCTATTCTGTTTCCAAGATTTGGGACCTTATATACTATCATTATTCTGAATTCTTTTCCAGGTAGACTGCCTATTTCCTCTTCATTTGTTAGGTCTGGTGGGTTTTTATCTTGCTCCTTCATCTGCTGTGTGATTTTCTGTCTTCTCATTTTGCTTATCTTACTGTGTTTGGGGTCTCCTTTTCTCAGGCTGCAGGTTCATACTTCCCTTTGGTTTTGGTGTCTGTCCCCAGTGGCTAAAGTTTGTTCAGCGGGTTGTGTAAGCTTCCTGGTGGAGGGGACTAGTGCCTGTGTTCTGGTGGATGAAGCTGGATCTTGTCTTTGTGGTGGGCAGGTCCACGTCTGGTGGTTTGTTTTGGGGTGTCTGTGGACTTACTATGATTTTAGGCAGCCTCTCTGCTAATGGGTGGGGTTGTGTTCCTGTCTTTCTAGTTGTTTGGCATAGGGTGTCCAGCACTGTAGCTTGCTGGTCGTTGAGTGAAGCTGGGTGCTGGTGTTGAGATGGAGAACTCTGTGAGATTTTCGCCATTTGATATTATGTGGAGCTGGGAGGTCTCTTGTGGACCCGTGTCCTGAGGTTGGCTCTACCACCTCAGAGGCACAGCACTGACTCCTGGCTGCAGCACCAAGAGCCTTTCATCCACACGGCTCAGAATAAAAGGGAGAAAAAGTTGAATGAAATAAATAAATAATTAATTAAAGAAACAAAGAAAGAAAAGATAAGGACGAAAGAAAGAAAGATGATAAAATAAAACAAAATAATATAAAATAAAATAGAGTTATTAAAATAAAAATAATTACTAAGAAAAAGAATTTTTTTAAGTAAAAAAAAAAGGACGGATAGAACCCTAGGACAAATGGTGAAAGCAAAGCTATACAGACAAAATCTCACACAGAAGCATACACATACACACTCTCAAAAAGAGGAAAGGTGGAAAAAATAATAAATCTTGCACTCAAAGTCCACCTCCTCAATTTGGGATGATTTGTTGTCTATTCATGTGTTCCACAGATGCAGGGTACATCAAGTTGATTGTGGAGTTTTAATCCACTTCTCCTGAGGCTGCTGGGAGAGATTTCCCTTTGTCTTCTTTGTTCTAACAGCTCCCAGGGCTCCCCTTTGTATTTGGCCCCGCCTCTGTGTGTAGGTCGCCAGAGGGCGTCTGTTCTTCGCTCAGACAGGATGTGGTTAAAGGAGCAGCTGCCTGGGGGGCTCTGCCTCACTCAGCCCTGGGGAGGGAGGGGTGCGGATGCAGAGTGAGCCTGCGGTGGCAGAGGCCAGCGGGACGTTGCAGCAGCCTGAGGCGCAACGTGCGTTCTCCCAGGTAAGTTGTCCTTGGATCCCGGGACCCTGGCAGTGGCAGGCTGCCTAGGCTCCCAGGAGGGGAGGTGTGGATAGTGCCCTGTGCTCACTCACAGGCTTCTTGTTGGTGGCAGCAGTAGCCTTAGCATCTCATGCCCATCTCTGTGGTCCACGCTGTTAGCCGTGACTCACGCCCGTCTCTGGAGCTCCTTTAAGCAGCACTTTTAATCTCGTCTCCTCACACACCAAAGAGGCCAGAAAAAGTCTCATGCCTCTTCGGCAGGTCCAGAATTTTCCCCGGACTCCCTCCCAGGTAGCAGTGGTGCACTAAGCCCTGCAGGCTGTGTTCACGCCGCCAACCCCAGTCCTCTCCCTGAGCTCCAACCAAAGCCAGAGCCTCGGCTCCCAGCCCCGCCCACCCCGGCGGGTGAGCAGACAAGCCTCTCGGGCTGGTGAGTGCTGGTCGGCACCGATCCTCTGTGCGGGAATCTCTGCGCTTTGCCCTCTGCACCCCTGGTGCTGTGCTCTCCTCCACGGCTCCGAAGCTTCCCCCCTCTGCCACCCGCAGTCTCCGCCCACGAAGGGGCTTCCTGGTGTGTGGAAACTTTTCCTCCTTCACAGCTCCCTCCCACTGGTTTAAGTCCCATCCCTATTTTTTTGTCTCTGTTTATTATTTTTTCTTTTGCCTACCCAGGTACGTTTGGAGTTTCTTGCCTTTTGGGAGGTCTGAGGTCTTCTGCCAGTGTTCAGTAGGTGTTCTGTAGGAGTTGTTCCACGTGTAGATGTATTTCTGGTGTATCGTGAGCCCCAGGAGTGGCTTAGGGGGTGCTGGGCGATCAAGGGGAACTGACTCTGTGTCTCAGGCTGGCCCAAGGGTGCCGCACATGGATCTAGGTCCTCCTGACGCCTCGACACAGACAAAATGCTGCCACTCACTTGGTCTTTCCTCATGGTCACAAGATGGCTGCTGCAGCTCCAAGCACATGTCTTCACACAAAAATAGCCAAGGTAGAAGGGAAGAGGGCAGGAAAAAGCTATCTTCTCGAGAGGCTTTCTTTTTTATTTGAGTTAGGGAACTTTCCTTTATAGCCACCAGTCAGAACCAGGGCCAGTGATCACCATCATCCTGTCAAGGGTGATGGGGTTGCCACAGGAGACTTTGGCCAAGCTTGGTGAATCCTCTGAGTCTGGGCATGTTGCCAGAGGAACAAAATTGTAGTTTTGTGAGAAAGGGAGCCTAGGAATGGCTATTGTGGAGCAACCAACAGTGTCAGATAGGTGCCCTAGAACATTACCCTAGAGGAGGACAGGGCGGGGGTGGAGGGAGGGGGAAGTCATCCAAACTGCTGCAGTTTTCATGACCATGCCCCCTTCACTGCTCTGCACTTTGGGAACACTCTCCAGCTGCAAAATTTCTGTTTCTCTCAGGGTCCTGCTCTCCAGCCCTGCATCTAGCCATAGTAGTCAAAGGCAAGGTTGATGCATTTGGGTTTCTCTCTGGCTCAGTCCCATGCTTTGTAGTTTGTGGTCTTTAACCCTTAAGTGCATGCTGTTCTGATCCCAAAGTGACTGACTGGAGGGGCCTCCTCACTGGTGATGGCACTGTAGGGTCTTGCTTTCCAGCTCTTTCCAAATCGTGGCATACACAAAAAATGAGGACACCTGCATATCACCCTTCAGTAAGTGGAAGAGGCTGCTCGGGCTGGAGGGAACTGGCTCAGCCACTCCGAGGACCAAGGAGATCAGTGTACCTGAAAACGTGTGTGGTGCCCTATACACATCAGGTGTGCCTAGGCAGCTCTGCTTCCCCTCCTCACCACAATCCCAGCCATAGGTCCCCTTGGCTTTTTCAACAGCCATATCTCACTGTGGCCTCCAAATCCCCTTCCAGAGATCATGGAAGAATTATGGTCCCCAGAGCAGGGTGTCTCTTTTACCTTCATTGAGCATCATCTCCTTAGATTCCACCTTTCTAGTTGTCTTTGGATCCTTATACTTTCAAATAACAACGTGACAGGACCCCAGCTCAGACTGACTTAATTAAAAAGGGAATTTAACTGTAATGTCCAGGGAAATGTCTGCTCAGGCACAGCTAGAGGTGCCTTGATTTTGTGTTTCCTTGTGTTGGCTCCATATTTGTCAAGGATGCCCTCACTCTTTCCCATGAAGTGGGAAGGCAACTGTCAGCAGCTCCAGGTCCATATACTCAGCATTAGAGTTTCTCTTTCCCAATAGTCCCACTGATTCACACCAAAGGTCAATATGGATAACCTGCACCAGTCACTGAGATGAGCCAGGCAGCATCTCTGATCTGTGTGTGTGTGGCGGGGGTTGTGTGCAACTGTGCACATCTGTGCGTACCCACTGGAGATGAAAGGACCAGGAGTGGAGGATGGTCCCCAAAGGACAATTTGGAGTGTTGTTATTAGGACGGGAAGAAGACAGGGGACTGGTAAAATCAAGTAGATGACCATCCAAGGAATAACAAGAGAGAGGCTTGGGCAACAAGCTGGAGCCACATTCTGGAGAAATTCTTCCTCAATGGCTTGAAATCCAGCTAAAGGATTTTTGATCTAATGGGCTAGGCAGTAGGTTGGTAGGTGTTTGTTCTGCAGGTGTTTATGTATATTGATAAATTTTAATTTATCTGTAGGATCAAAATCTGTATTTCTCTCTGACTATAATGCAATCACAAAATGTGAGCTTAACAAGTTATAGGATAACTTAAAATCTTAAAACTTTCCCACAACAGCATGATGAATTGTGGAAGACAGAGGTTATTGTCATTGTTTTACAAGGGAGAAATGTCACTAAGAGGGAGGCCATGACCTGTTCCAGGCACACAGGCCAGGCCTGAGCTCCCTCAGGTCAGCAGGAGGCCTTGGAAAGAGGAGTGATAAGGACGGGTGTGTTCTCTCCACCCTTTAAATGAGTTTCATGTCCAGCCGAGGGCAGTCAGGGCCGCCTGCTGCTGGGGTCCACCTTCCTTGGCCCACTTTCTTTTCTTTTCTTTTTTAAATCTTTATTGAATTTGTTACATTATTGCTTCTACTTTATGTTTTGGTTTTTTGGCTGTGGGGCATGTGGTATCTTAGCTCCCCCAGCAGGGATAGAACCCATACCCCCTGCATTGGAAGGTGAAGTGTTAACCACTGGACCACCAGGGAAATCCCCCTTCAGCCCATTTTCATCTCCTTCCCAGGGAGTGTTCTCCCCATAGGAGTATACTCATGAGAAAGGAGGCTCCTCTCCGGACTGGTGGAGGAATCTGTTGGGGTGCCCTGAGTCCCAGTGACCAGGAACAGTGAGGCCAGGATGTTGCCCAGCTTTGCCTGGTGCTGTGTGTCATGGTGGCCTTGAGGGGCCTGAGTTTGAAGAGGAAGCGCTCTGTACAAGGAATCAGAAGGCCACTGTCTTTAGTCTGTTCATGCTGCTGTTACAAAATATCACAGACTGGGTGGCTTAAACAACAGATATTTATTTCTCACAGTTGTGGAGGCTAGGAAGTCCAAGACCAAGGCAAAATCAGATTTGGAGTCTGGTGTAGACCCACTTCCTGGTACATAGGCGGTCTTCTCTCTGTGTCCTCTCATGGCAGACAGAAGGCTTGAGGGAGCTTTCTGGGTTCTCTTTTATAAGAACACTAATCCCATTTATGAGGGCTCTACTCTCATGTCCTAATCACCTCTCAAAGACCCCATCACCTAATCCCATTACAGGGGTGCGGGGGGCTGAATGATTCAGTCTGTAGCAGCCACCACCACCTGCTGGCTGTGTGGCCCGGTTGGTCCAGAGCTTCAGTTCTCTATGCATGAGGCAGGGCTGAGAGCACTGCTCAGCCTGTGGGGAGGGGCCATGGTGATTCAGGAAGAGAAGAGAGGGCTGGACAGAGTAGCTTTTACAGCCCAGGGTGAGCTCTGAGCACTAGATCCTGCTGTTCTTCAGTGTCAGGGTCCCAAAGGCCTTTGGTGTAATCCTACACCTTCAGGGAACCCTCTCCTTCACCACAGATTTCTACACATTTCCCCCTTTTCCCTTAATTATTCTGGCCCCTGCCCCCCACTAAGCATTGTTAGGTGTTGGTGGGAGACAGAGTTCTTTCAAACACATTTCTCTTTGCTCAGCAGCTCCCCAGCTCCCACTGCTCCTGGGCTGTGGCCACCTCCTTTTGGATGTTAGACCCAGTGTTGGGAAATAGCACACCTGCTTGGCAGCCCTTCCCCTTCCTCCCTTTTAAACATTTAAATAACCAAGATGTATGTCGATTTAACATGATTAATATTATTGATAATCCCACCATCCTAAAACAAGGACATTTAACCTTTTGCATGATCCCTTCCAATTCTTATATGGATGGACAGATTTATGTGTACCTAAGTGCACACACCATTTACACCTTGCGTCTGTGTATTCCAACCTTTTATCAAAAACATTTTTCGAGGTGCTGCACAGTCTTTATGGTCATGTTTCATGACCACATAGGATTCCATCCGTGGAATCTGCATCCCTCTATCAACATGGCATCTATGCCTCTCCACATCTTCGTTGGCACAGTACAGCTGATGGTTTTATGGGGAAAGTTTCTTACTTCTGTTATTTTTTATGATGTAGAGTACCTGCCTAAAGAGGATCATTTTTAGGGCTTTGTGTTTTATCTTGATTTTGGACCATCCAAGTTTGTCCATGACATACATGTTCATCCTCCTGTGGAATTCCAAAACTGTTACACCACTGTGAAATCATGCTTCAAGTTTTATGATGGGAAAAGTGGATGCAATCTGTCTTTAGGTTGAACTTTCATTTCAGTTGGGTCTCTTGCTGTTTTTGAAAGCAAAAGCAAAAAGCAAAAACAAATGATAAAGAAGTCTTAAAATAAGATTTGGAAGAACTCTGAAAATTTCATCTCGGAATTAGGCTCGTTTGTTGGTTTGGTGCAGAACCCTCCGTGAGTAGTGTTTTGCAGTACCAGGCATTGCACTTGGTCTGCTCTGCGACTTCTAATTTTTTGAGCAAATGTAACTCTGTTCAGTAAACTTCTATGTAGGCTACACATGATCTCCAGCTCCTCCCCAATCGATTTTCTTCATGTGTAGGATCAGGATTAATCTTTAATTATTGACACAGACACTTAGAAAACATCCCTTCATCATGTCTGGAAACATATTTCAGTACTAAGCACCAACCACTGGGAGAAAACATAAGGTTGCAGATACAGTTTTTTAAAAAAATATTATGTCTCCCCTACCAGATTTTATTTTACGTATTATTATTATTTTTTGCACTGCATGGCATGTGGGACCTTAATTTCCTGACCAGGAATTGAATCCGGGTGCTCGGCAGTGAAAGTGTGGAGTCCTAACCACCGGACCACCAGGGAATTCCCTGCAGATATAGTTTTAAAGAAAGGCATGTCACTGTACTCCTGGAGACTACAGGGGAAACAGTTGAGGGCCTCCCAAGTGCCCACCCTGGACAGAAGGTTCACGTATTCTTCCTTGTGGTGTTTCTTAACAGCCCCATCCCAACCCCTGAGAGATAGGCTTCACCCTCCCAGAAGTGACAGTGACCAGCCCCAGGTGGCAGCGTGCGCCCGAGCCTGGGTGACCTGACTCCTAGCTCTGAGCCCTTTCTGCAGCCTCACAGCAGCCCCCCATGGAAACAATACTTTAGCTTGGAGCAGTGGCAGCTTTTTCTGCCAGTGTGGACATCCTCCACAGGTGTCCGATATGGAGGGTGATGGGGAAGACTTTAGCTTTAAGCAGAACTGGGTTCACATCCCAGCTCTGTCATTTCTCAGCTGTGTAGCTTCAGGTAAATGGCTGTTTTTTCCAAACCTCAGTTTGCTCATCCGTTAAATGGGGATTATAGTACTTGCGTTATAAGGTTTCTGTGGGGATTAAACAAGTTGATATGTGCGAAGAGCTCAGTGGATCAAACACATCCTGAAAATCGTTCTTCTTGTTGGAATTCTTCTTTGACTGAATCCAGAAGGAATGTCTCTGTTTGCTAATTGGACAGGAGGTCCTGTGGTTACAAGGATGATCTTAAGATCTTTTTACCACTGGGGTTCTGCCATCCTGTTAAGGCCATACAGAAGCAAAAAAGGTATTAGCATATGTCCAGTCTCTGAGTCAATGATGGAGAAATGTGACTTGGTTGTTGAAGAAAGCCAAAGACTGCATTAGCTACATAGCCACGTTTTTTCAGTCTCTCATTTGAGCAGAATGAGATTTTCCACTTAGATAAAAAATTGCAGTTTTGACCAAAATAAAAATCTAATTATTCACAAAAATTATTATATGGGTTTTCAAACAGCCAATAAATTTGCTTTAATTAATGTTAGTCTGTTTTTGTGGTTATACAATATGGCACAAATACTCCCAAATGCTCATGATTAAGCTAATGAATCGGAGGCCTCACACACATCTGCTTCGATTCATATTGGTAAATGAGAAAACCTTTATTTTTCTGATGTAGCCACAAAACCTTGGGTGGGGAAAGTGCCTTCCAATGGGTAATATGAACTTTTAAAACAGAATGTCCTTCCAACTTTATGTTGTGAAACAAATCATAAAGTAGTTAGAAAGAATTCTGGTGTTTCCAGAAGACAATTTAAATAAAATCTACTTAACTTGGGCCTCCAAGGAGATCATCACACAAAAACCAAGGTCTGTCCATTTATTTAACTGTGCCTTTTTGTGTGATGTATGGGCTGTTATCACCTACAGCATCTTGTTTTCAGACCCATCTTGTGGTTCAGACGAACAAAGGACAAGTTCACATGGCAATGGGATTAGAGTATGTGTGTGTGAGGGTGAACCAGTGTGAGGGCTGGGAGAGCACAAGGGTGTGCATGTGTGTGGGTGTTTATGCGTGTGAGAGCAAGTATGCACACATGTGAGCATGCTGCCTGTATGTGAGTGAGTATATACATGTGAGAGCACATATGTGTCTAAGTGTGTATATGAATATAAGTGTGTGCTGTGTGGGGGTGTGTATGAGCGTCTGCATGCACACATACACACTTATGTGCACACAGGAGCTGGGAAGGAAGCGGGAAGGGTGAAACCAGCCTGACCTCTTTCCTCCCCACAGAAGTTGTCCCACATTGAAGACGCCCTGACTGGGCCTGGCACAGCTCTTGCTGTTGCTCCAGAGCTGGGAGACCTGGGTTTGAGCCTGGAGCTGCCTCTAAACTGGCCACCATGTCCTGGGATAAATCAGTTGGCTTTCCAAGCCTCAACTTCCTCCTCTGGAAAAAGGGGGATGGTGTCTGCTTCACTGCTTTTCTGTGAGGATGGAACAGTAAGGCCCCTTCCCAGGACTGCCCCGGAGAGTGAGGGGCTGGGAGTTCCCTCCTTAACCACTCCCCACTTGGCTAATCCTAGCTTCAAGGCTGCCGGGACTGCTAACATCAGTGCCAGGTCCTTCCTGGGGACAGTTCCTCCTCCTCCTTCCAGCTCCTGTGATGAAGCTCACACCTTAGGCGTGGCCTTGAATGAGTTGAGCTGGAAGAAGCACCATTGGATAACTCAGCCCAGCTGGTCCTGGTTCTGCTGATGATCTCTCCCTGGGCTGTTGTTCAGTTAGCGCTGCCTCTCTGAGTCCAAGCCATAGGCAGGTATGGCCACTATGCATTTTTCTCACTCATCTCGCTAAATATTCTCAGCGGTGTCTCCCTCTCCTCACCCCATCAACCCTCAGAGCCTCTTATCACCTGTGGGAGGGTAAGTTGAAAACTTCTCTGTCTGCCTGGCATCAAGGCCCCAGGTCCATTCAGCCTTCTCTCACTTCAGTTCACTTGGGGGTGGTGGGGAATCTGAAGGAGTCATGGGGCTGGGGTCGGGGTGTCTGAGGGACCCCATCTGTGTCAGTGTGCTGGTGCTGCCCGAACAAAGTACCACAGTCAGGGTGGCTTAAACAACAGATGTTTCTTTTCTCGTAATTCTAAAGGCTAGTAGTCCAAAATCTAGGTGTCAGCAGGTTGGTTCCTCCTGAGGCCTCTCTCCTCGGCTTGCAGATGGCCATCTTCTCCCGGTGTCCTCACATGGTTTTCCTTCTGTGTGTATCTGCGTCTGAATATCCTCTTTTTAAGAGGACACCAGGGGCTTCCCTGGTGGCACGCTGTTTGAGAGTCTGCCTGCCGATGCGGGGGATATGGGTTCGTGCCCCGGTCTAGAAGATCCCACATGCTGCGGAGCGGCTGGGCCCGTGAGCCATGCCCGCTGGGCCTGTGTGTCTGGAGCTTGTGCTCCACAACGGGAGAAGCCACAACAGTGAAAGGCCCACATAACACAAAAAAAAAGAAAAGAAAAAAAAGAGGACAGCAGTCATATTGGATTAGGACCCACCCTAGTGACCTCAGTTTAACTTAATTACCTCTTTAAAAACGCTATCCCAAATACAGCCACATTCTGAAGGATCAGGGGTTAGGACTACAACACATGAATTTTGGCGGGGGACACGATTCAGCCCATACCACCATCTAATCGGACTTGACACATCAGGGAAACTCCAGACATTCACTGTGGGCAGGATGAAGAGGGCAGGGGTCAGCAGGAACAGGTGGAGCCCAGTGTGGGGATTCAAGCTGGCCTGACACGGCTGCTGGGCTGTTGCATGGACGAGGCTTGGAGGCCACACATGGGAGCAGCCTGAGGGCTCTCCTCAACGTGTCAGAAGCCATGCTGGAGGGAATTCCCTGGCAGTCCAGTGGTTAGGCCTCTACACTCTCACTGCTGAGGGCCCAGGTTCAATCCCTGGTTGGGGAACTAGGATCCCACAAGGCGCTCTGTATGGCTTTAAAAAAAAAAGAAGAAGCCATGATGGAAACTGTTCATTCCCCTCCCATGGCTGTTGATGGGATTTCTTTCTGTCAGGCCAGTGTGATGAACCTTAGAAAGCGGGTTCTGATGGGAAGTCATGTGTGTGTCCTTCAAAAATAATGAATGGGAACATGAATTAACGATTACGGAAGACTTGCATTTTGCTTGCTGACCAAACTTTTGAAAACACACTTCTGTATTTTGTGACTGAACAGGGACCTTTAAGGAAATGTTTGCCGATGTGGTTTATAAGAGAGTCACTCAGCATGCCAATGGGAGTCACTGATTATACCCACATTCCTAAGAGAAAAGTTTCTGAGCTCCTGCCGAATGCCTGGTTTGGGCTAGCTGGTCTCACTGGTTGTCTTCACCTGGCTCAGCTGTGACGTTTACCTGACACCGAGGTGGAAGCTGAGGCTCAGAGTCGTGAACTGATGTTTCCTGAGCCCAGGATGCCTGCCCCACCAGCTGGCCAAGCCTGTGGGAGCCAGGACCTGGGTGCCCTTGTCATTTGGCTTTTGTTGGATTATACTTGAAGTTCACTGAACTCCACGTATTTGAAATGTGTAATTTACTACATTTTGACATGTGTACACCTGTGAAATCCCCACAGGTGAACATGTCCATGACCCTCAAAACTTTCCTCTTCCCTCCTTGAATTCTCTCCCTTCCATTCTTTCCCACCTGCCATGCAAGTGTTGCTGATTCCTACACAATTAATTAGCGTTCCTCTTTTTAAGATTTTTGAAGGAATGGAATCACACAGTATGTATTCTTTGTGGGGGGAGGGGAGCCTGGTTTCCTTCACTCAGTATAATTATTGAGAGTTTCTTTGATTCTTTTGCATACATTGTTAGTTCATTCTTTTTCATTACTATTATTATATGGCTATACCACAATTTGTTTATCCATTCACCTGTTAATGGATATTTTTGTTATTTCCAGTTTGAGGCTGTTACAAATAAACATCCATGAACATTCATGTACAAGTTTTTGTATGGAATATACTTTCATTTCTCTTGGGTATAATACTTTGGAATGGGATGGTTGAGTAACTGATAGATGTGTGATTAACTTTTTAAGAAACTGCCAAACCATTGTTCAAAAACATTGTACCATTTTACGTTCCCATCAGCAGTGTATGCGAGTTTCATTTGTTCATATAATGTCTTTTTTCTTTGGCCGCTTTTAACATTTTCTCTTTATCCCTGGTTTTAAGCAATTCAATTATGATATGGCTTGGTGTAGTTTTCTTCATGTTTATTTTGCTTAAGTTTCATTAAGAGTCTTGAATCTGTGAGTTTATAGTTTTCATCAAAATTTGAAAAACTTCTTGGCCATTTCTTCTTCAAATATTTTTTTTCTGTTCTGCTCTTTTTCTCCTCTCCCTTGGGACTGCAATTACACACGTATTAGGCCACTTGAATCCCAAAGTTCACTGACATGCTTTCTTTTTAAAATAATAATTTCCCTCTGTGTTCATTTTGGAGAGTTTCTATTGCTGTTTACTAATCTTTTCCTCTGCAATGTTTAATCTTCCATTGATCCTTTCTACCTTATTTTCCATCTCAGACATGATAGCTTTCATCTCTAGAATTTCAGTTCAGGTCATTTAATATCTTTGATCTCTCTACTTAACCTTTTGAGCATACACTATGCAGTTATATTTCTTTCTTTTTTTTTTTTTTTTTTCTGTACGAGGGCCTCTCATTGTTGGGGCCCCTCCCGCTGTGGAGCACAGGCTCCGGATGCGCAAGCTCAGCGGCCACGGCTCACGGGCCCAGCCGCTCCACGGCACGTGGGACCCTCCCGGAACGGGGCACGAACCCGCATCCCCTGCATTGGCAGGCGGACTCTCAACCACTGCGCCACCAGGGAAGCCCCATATATTTCTTGTTTTAAGGTCCTCATGTGCTAATTCTAACACCTATGGCAGTTGTGGGTCATTTTCAGTTAATTGATTTTTCTGCTCATTATGGGGTCTATTTTCCTGCTGGTAATTTCTGATTATATGCCAGACATTTATGAATTTTACCTCTTTGGGTGCTGGATATTTTTATATTTCTATCAATATTCATGAGCTTTGTTATGTCATAGATGTTACTTGTAAGAGTTTGATCCTTTTGGATCTTGTTTTTAGATGCATTAGGTGGAATCAGAGCTATATTTAATGTAGGGTTGCTTATTCCCTACCACTGAGGCAGGACCCTTCTTGGTACCCTACTCAGTGTCTGAACAGATGCTCTTCCCATCCCTGTGTGAGAGCTGGGCACTGTTCCCTCTAATCCTTTCCCTGGCTTCAGGTTGTTTCTTCACACACGTGCTGATCAACCCTCTGTGGAATACCCCGTGAGGACCCTTGAAGGTCTCCATGGTTGTCTGTGTGCAGCTCTCACCTACCAGGTCCTCTGCTCTGCAAACTCTAACTACCTTGGCATCCCTGCACTCACAGTTGCCAGTTTCCACCTGTATTTCCTCTCCCTGTGCCACATCCTGGAAACTCTCCAGGCAGGAAGCCAGAGTAGTCGTTTTCTGTGTCTCTGAGGATCAGTCTCTTTCCTTGCTTGATCCCTGTATCTTCAAAACCATTGCTTCATATATCTTATTTGTGGGCTTTCTATTTTTGTTTGGGTTTTTGATATTATTTGAGCAGGAGAGTAAATCTAGTTATTACTACTCCCACTTGCCTGGAAGTAGAAAACCATAATGTGACCTTTAAAATTTGGGGTAATAATTTTAGATTTATAGAAACACATTGTACCTATGTACCTATGTAAATCTAGTCATTGCTACTCCATCTTGCCTGAAAGTTGAAATCCATGATGTTGCCTTTTAAATTTTTTGGAATAACTTTAGTTGTATAGAAACATATTATGTACCTATGTACATAACCATAGTATGTTTGTCAAAAGTAAAAAATTAACTGTGATACAATGCTCTGGCAGGTGGAATTCTAAGATCGTTCCCAAGATTACCACCCCTTGCTGTACACACCTTGCATAACTCCCTCCCCATGAGTGTAGGCAGAACCTGTGATTATGATGATATGATGGAGTTACTCAACCTATGATTGAGTTATGTTAAAAAGGTTATCCTTGGTGGGCCTGACTTAATTAGGTGAGTCCTTAAAAAAGACTGGACCCTTCCTTGAAGCATGAGAGGGTGTGTGGAGGGGACCACATGGCAAGGAACTGTGAATGGCCTCTGGCCAGCAGTTAGAAAGAGAATGGGAGCCTCAGACCACAGGAACCACATGGGTTTGAAAGAGGACCCAGAGCTCTAGAAACCCTCAGATGACACATTGACTTTAGCCTCATGAGAGTCTGAGCAGAGAACCAAGTTCATCTGTGTCTAGACTTCTGATCACAAATACTGTAAGATAGTAAATTTGTGTTGTTTTAAACTGCTTATTTGGTGGAGATCTGTTATGCAACAATGGAAAATGAATATAATTACTATTAACTAAAAAGAACCAGGTCAAATTCATGAGTAACAATAACCCACTATTCATCTAGCAAGATTTCAATAAAGGTTAACGTGAACAAAATAAGACTAGTGTGAAGACGAGCATGCAGCCATGGACACTCCCGTCACCTCCAGTTTTCAAGTTGATTTTCACACTCTCATATTGTGTGTCAGTTGGAGGTGGTTAGAATTCTGGTCAAGAATGTATCTATTATATGAGAAAATATTTGCAAATCATATATCTGATGAGGATGTAATATCCAGATATATAAAGAACTCTTAGAGCTCATCAACAGATAGACAAACAATCCAATTTAACAATAGACAAGGGGCTTGAACAGACATTTCTTCAAACAAGATATACAGATGGTCAACAAGTACATGAAAATGTGCTCAGCATCATTCGTCATTAGAGAAATGCAAGTCAAACCCATAATGAGATACAGCTTCACATCCAATAGGATCTGTTGGTGAGGATGGAGAGAAATTGGAACCCTCATCCACTGCTGGTGGGGATGTCAAATGGTTCAGCCACTGTGGAAAATTTTGGTGGGTCTTCAAAATGTTCAATATGGAATTATCATATGACCCAACAATTCCACTCCTAGGTATATACACAAAAGAATTGAAAACAGGTATTAAAACAATGCATGCACGTCCACTTATGTTCATAGCAGCACTATTCACAATAGCCAGAAGGTGGAAACAGCCCACATGTTCATCAAGGAATATATGGATAAACAAATTGTGGTATGTACATACAATGTAGTACTATTAAGCCGTAAAAAAGAATGAAATACTGATACATGATACAAAGTGAATGGATCTCAAAAACATTTTGCTAAGTGAAGGAAACCAGACACAAAAGGTCACATACTGTGTGATTCTACTTATATGAAATATCCAAAATAGGTTAATCCATAGAGACAGAAAGCAGATTGGTGGCTGGGAGGAGGGGGGAAAGGGAAGCTATTGCTTGATGGGTACAGGATTTCCTCTTGGAGTAAAGGTAATGTGTTGGAACTAGATAGAGGGAACTACATAAAAGGGGTGGTTGCCCAACATTATGAATCCCCTAAAGGCCTCTGAATTGTTCACTTTAAAATGGTTAATTTTATGCTATGTGAGTTTGACCTTAATTTTTTAAAAAAGAATAATCTGTTATACAAAAGAATAAAGATATCTTAATCAGTGGTAAATGACTTTGTAATTCTGCTATCCATTTTTTAATGTGAACTACAGACTTTATTTAGATCTTCTCACCAGTTTTTCTTCTAATGTCCTTTTCCTATTCCAGGATCCCACCCAGGAGACCACATTGTATTTAGTGGTCATGTCTCCTCCTCAGTCTTTCCTTGTGTTTTATGACTGACAATTTTAAGACATATTGGTCAGGTATTTTGTAGAATGTTGCTGAATTTGGGCTAGTCTGATGTTTCTCATGATTAGACTGGGTTACTAGTGTTTGGGAAGAATACCACTGAGGTGGATTGACACTATCATGACATCATGTCAGTGGTCTATGATGTCAACATGACCTATCACTGGTGACATTAACCTTGATCACTTGATTAAAGTGGTATCTGCTAGATTTCTCCATTATAAAGTTACTGTTTTCCCTTCCCTCCTCTACATTTTGGAAGTAGGTCACTAAGTCCAGGCCATACTCAAGGAGACGGGAATTTAGCTCCACCTCCTGGAGAGGGAAGTATCTACATATATTACTTGGAATTCTTCTGTAAGGAAGATTTGTCTCTTTTCCCTATTTATTTATTTATTTATCTAATCATTTATATCAGTATGCACTCATGGATATTTAATTTATTCTTTGGATTATAATTCAATACTACATCATTTATTTCGTTGCCTAAGTTGCTCCAGCTTTGACCATTCTGAAATCTTTTGCTTTGGTTTTGTTCCTTTGATGTACTGCCCCCCCCTTTTAAAGCACTTCCTTATTTTCTGGCACTGCAAGATACTCTAGGCTTATCTTGTATTTTTCCTGCCCTGGGTCTAGAATCAGTCATTTCTCAAAGGAGTCATGGTTCTTTTTATTGGAGAATGATATTTAGAAACAAAGATCTAGGTGCTGAACGTGCTTGTTGCTACGAGGGTGTCACTGGCTGTAGGTCTTCTCTGAAGGCAGCTAGGGTTATTATACACTCTCTATTTACATAACTGTAATTATTCCTTTTTTTATATTTTATTAGTTTCTGCTTTATAACAAAGTGAATCAGTCATACATATACATCTGTTCCCACATCCCTTCCCTCATGCATCTCCCTCCCTCTCACCCTCCCCTTCCCACCACTCAAGGCGGTCACAAACCACCGAGCTGATCTCCCTGTGCTCTGTGGCTGCTTCCCACTAGCTATCTAACTTACGTTTGGTAGTGTATATATGTCCATGCCTCTCTTTCACTTTGACACAGCTTACCCTTCCCCCTCCCCATATCCTCAAGTCCATTCTCAAGTAGGTCTGTGTCTTTATTCCCGTTTTACCCCTAGGTTCTTAATGACATTTTTTTAAAATTCCATATATATGTGTTAGCATACGGTATTTGTCTTTCTCTTTCTGACTTACTTCACTCTGTATGACAGACTCTAGGTTTTTCCACCTCATTACAAATAGCTCAGTTTCGTTTCTTTTTATGGCTGAGTAATATTCCATTGTATATATGTGCCACATCTTCTTTATCCATTCATCCGATGATGGACACTTAGGTTGTTTCCAGCTCTGGGCTATTGTGAAGAGAGCTGCAATGAACATTTTGGTACATGTCTCTTTTTGAATTGTGGTTTTCTCAGGGTATATGCCTAGTAGTGGGATTGCTGGGTCATATGGTAGTTCTATTTTTAGTTTTTTAAGGAACTTCCATACTGTTCTCCATAGTGGCTGTACCAATTTACATTCCCACCAGCAGTGCAAGAGTGTTCCCTCTTCTCCACACCCTCTCCAGCATTTATTGTTTCTAGATTTCTTGATGATGGGCATTCTGACTGGTGTAAGATGATATCTCATTGTGGTTTTGATTTGCATTTCTCTAATGATTAATGATGTTGAGCATTCTTTCATGTGTTTGTTGGCAGTCTGTATATCTTCTTTGGAAAATGCCTATTGAAGTCTTCTGCCCATTTTTGGATTGGGTTGTTTGTTTTTTTGCTATTGAGCGGCATGAGCTGTTTATGAATTTTGGAGATTAATCCTTTGTCAGTTGCTTCATTTGCAAATATTTTCTCCCATTCTGAGGGTTGTCTTTTGGTCTTGTTTATGGTTTCCTTTGCTGTGCAAAAGCTTTGAAGTTTCATTAGGTCCCATTTGTTTATCTTTGTTTTTATTTCCATTTCTCTAGGAGGTGGGTCCAAAAGGATCTTGTTGTGATTTATGTCATAGAGTGTTCTGCCTATGTTTTCCTCTACGAGTTTGATAGTTTCTGGCCTTAAATTTAGGTCTTTAATCCATTTTGAGCTTATTTTTGTGTATGGTGTTAGGGAATGATCTAATCTCATACTTTTACATGTCCCTGTCCAGTCTTCCCAGCACCACTTATTGAAGAGGCTGTCCTTTCTCCACTGTACATTCCTGCCTCCTTTATCAAAGATAAGATGACCATATGTGCGTGGGTTTATCTCTGGGCTTCCTATCCTGTTCCATTGATCTATCTTTCTGTTTTTATGCCAGTACCACACTGTCTTGATTACTGTAGCTTTGTAGTATAGTCTGAAGTCAGGGTGCCTGATTCCTCCAGCTCCGTTTTTCGTTCTCAAGATTGCTTTGTCTATTCTGGGTCTTTTGTTTTTCCAAACAAATTTTGAAATTTTTTGTTCTAGTTCTGTGAAAAATGCCAGTGGTACTTTGATAGGGATTGCATTGAACCTGTAGATTGCTTTGGGTAGTAGAATCATTTTCACAATATTGATTCTTCTAATCCAGGAGCATGGTATATCTCTCCATCTATTTGTATCATCTTTCATTTCTTTCATCAGTGTCTTATAATATTCTGCATACAGGTCTTTTGTCTCCTTAGGTAGGTTTATTCCTATTTATTTTATTCTTTTTGTTGCAATGGTAAATGGGAGTGTTTTCTTGATTTCATTGTCAGATTTTTCATCAATGGTGTACAGGAATGCAAGAGATTTCTGTGCATTAATTTTGTATCCTGCTACTTTACCAAATTCATTGATTAGCTCTAGTAAATTTCTGCTAGCATCTTTAGGATTCTCTATGTATAGTATCATGTCATCTGCAAACAGTGACAGCTTTACTTCTTCTTTTCCAATTTGGATTCCTTTTATTTCCTTTTCTTCTCTGATTGCTGTGGCTAAAACTTCCAAAACTAGGTTGAATAAGAGTGGTGAGAGTGGGCAGCCTTGTCTTGTTCCTGATCTTAGTGGAAATGGTTTCAGTTTTTCACCATTGAGGACAACGTTGGTTGTGGGTTTGTCATATATGGCCTTTATTATGTTGAGGAAAGTTCCCTCTATGCCTACTTTCTGCAGGGTTTTTATCATAAATGGGTGTTGAATTTTGTCGAAAGCTTTCTCTGCATCTATTGAGATGATCATATGGTTTTTCTCCTTCAACTTGTTAATATGGTGTATCACATTGATTGATTTGCGTATATTGAAGAATCCTTGCATTCCTGGAATAAACCCCACTTGATCATGGTGTATGATCCTTTTAATGTGCTGTTGGATTCTGTTTGCTTGTATTTTGTTGAGGATTTTTGCATCTCTGTTCATCAGTGATATTGGCCTGTAGTTTTCTTTCTTTGTGACATCTTTGACTGGTTTTGGTATCAAGGTGATGGTGGTCTCATAGAATGAGTTTGGGAATGTTCCTTCCTCTGATATTGTTTGGAAGAGTTTGAGAAGGATGGGTGTTAGCTCTTCTCTAAATGTTTGATAGAATTCGCCTGTGAAGCCATCTGGTCCTGGGCTTTTGTTTGTTGGAAGATTTTTAATCACAGTTTCAATTTCAGTGCTTGTGTTTGGTCTATTCATATTTTCTATTTCCTCCTGATTCAGTCTTGGTAGGTTGTGCATTTCTAAGAATTTGTCCATTTCTTCCAGGTTGTCCATTTTATTGGCATAGAGTTGCTTGTAGTAATCTCTCATGATCCTTTGTATTTCTGTAGTGTCAGTTGTTACTTCTCCTTTTTCGTTTCTAATTCTATTGATTTGAGGCTTCTCCCTTCTTTTCTTGATGAGTCTGGCTAGTGGTTTGTCAATTTTGTTTATCTTCTCAAAGAACCAGCTTTTAGTTTGGTTGATCTTTGCTATCGTTTCCTTCATTTCTTTTTCATTTATTTCTGATCTGATCTTTATGATTACTTTCCTTCTGCTAACTTTGAGGGGGTTTTGTTCTTCTTTATCTAATTGCTTTAGTTGCAGGGTCAGGTTGTTTACTCGAGATGTTTCCTGTTTCTTAAGGTGGGATTGTATTGCTATAAACTTCCCCCTTAGTACTGCTTTTGCTGCGTCCCATAGGTTTTGGCTCATCGTGTCTCCATTGTCATTTGTTTCTTGGTATTTTTTAATTTCCTCTTTGATTTCTTCAGTGATCACTTCGTTATTGAGTAGTGTGTTGTTTGGCCTCCATGTGTTTGTATTTTTTAAATTTCTTTTCCTGTAATTGATGTCTAGTCTCATAGCACTGTGGTCGGAAAAGATACTTGATACAATTTCAATTTTCTTCAATTTACCAAGGCTTGATTTGTGACCCAAGATATGATCTATCCTGGAGAATGTTCCATGAGCACTTGAGGAAAATGTGTATTCTGTTGTTTTTGGATGGAATGTCCTATAAATATCAACTAAGTCCATCTTGTTTAATGTATCATTTAAAGCTTGTGTTTCCTTATTTATATTCAGTTTGGATAATCTGTCCATTGGTGAAAGTGGGGTGTTAAAGTCCCCTACTATGATTGTGTTACTGTCGATTTCCCCTTTTATGGCTGTTAGTATTTGCCTTATGTATTGAGGTGCTCCTATGTTGGGTGCATAAATATTTACAATTGTTATATCTTCTTCTTGGATTGATGCCTTTATCGTTATGTAGTGTCCTTCTTTGTCTCTTCTAATAGTCTTTATTTTAAAGTCTATTTTGTCTGATATAAGAATTGCTACTCCAGCTTTCTTTTGATTTCTATTTGCATGGAATATCTTTTTCCATCCCCTTACTTTCAGTCTGTATGTGTCTCTAGGTCTGAAGTGGGTCTCTTGTAGACAGCATATATATGGGTCTTGTTCTTGTATCCATTCAGCCAATCTGTGTCTTTTGGTGGGAGCATTTAGTCCATTTACCTTTAAGGTAATTATTGATATGTATGTTCCTATTCCCATTTCCTTAATTGTTTTTGGTTCGTTATTGTAGGTATTTTCCTTCTCTTGTGTTACTTGCCTAGAGAATTTCCTTTACCATTTGTTGTAAAGCTGGTTTGGTGGTGCTGAACTCTCTCAGCTTTTGCTTGTCGCAAAGGATTTAATTTCTCCATCAAATCTGAATGAGATCCTTGCTGGGTAGAGTAATCTTGGTTGCACTTTTTTCTCTTTCATCACTTTAATATGTCCTGCCACTCCCTTCTGGCTTGTAGAGTTTCTGCTGAGAGATCAGCTGTTAACCTGATGGGGATTCCCTTGTGTGTTATTTGTTGTTTTTCCCCTGCTGCTTTTAATATGATTTCTTTTTGTTTAATTTTCAACAGTTTGATTAATATGTGTCTTGGCGTATTTCTCCTTGGATTTATTCTGTATGGGACTCTCTGTGCCTCCTGGACTTGATTAACTATTTCCTTTCCCATATTAGGGAAGTTTTCAACTATAATCTCTTCAAATATTTTCTCAGTCCCTTTCTTTTTCTCTTCTCCTTCTGGAACCCCTATAATTCGAATGTTGGTGTGTTTAATCTTGTCCCAGAGGTCTCTGAGACTGTCCTCTGTTCTTTTCATTCTTTTTTCTTTATTCTGCTCTGAAGTAGTTATTTACACTATTTTATCTTCCACCTCACTTATCCGTTCTTCTGCCTCAGTTATTCTGCTATTGATCCCATCTAGAGTATTTTTCATTTCATGTATTGTATTTTTAATCGATGCTTGATTCATCTTTAGTTCTTCTAGGTCCTTGTTAACTGTTTCTTGCATTTTGTCTATTCTATTTCCAAGATTTTGGATCTTGGAAATAGAATCTTGGATCAGCTTTACTATCCTTATTCTGAATTCTTTTTCAGGTAGACTGACTATTACCTCTTCATTTTTTAGGTCTGGTAGGTTTTTATCTTGCTCCTTCACCTGCTGTGTGTTTTTCTGTCTTCTCATTTTGCTTATGTTACTGTGTTTGGGGTCTCCTTTTTGCAGGCTGCAGATTCGTAGTTCCTGTTGTTTTTGGTGTCTGTCCCCAGTGGCTAAGGTTGTTTCAGTACGTTGTGTAGGCTTCGCGGTGGGGGGGACTAATGCCTGTGTTCTGGTGGTTGAGACTCGATCTTGTCTTTCTGGTGGACAGGTCCACGTCTGGTGATGTGTTATGGGGTGCCTGTGGCCTTATTATGTTTTTAGGCAGCCTCTCTGCTAATGGGTGGGGTTGTGTTCCTGCCTTGCTAGTTGCTTGGCATAGGGTAACCAGCACTGTAGCTTGCTGGTCGTTGACTGAAGCTGGGTGCTGGTGCTGAGATGGAGATCTCTGGGAAATTTTCGCTGCTTGATATTATGTGGAGCTGGAAGGTCTCTTGTGGACCCGTGTCCTGAAGTTGGCTCTCCCACTTCAGAGGCACAGCACTGACTCCGGGCTGCAGCACCAAGAGCCTTTCTTCTACACGGCTCAGAATATAAGGGAGAAAAAGTAGAAAGAAAGAATTAGTAGAAGAAAGAAAGAGAGAGGGAAAGAAAGGAAGAAGAGAAGAAAGGAAGGAAGGAAGGAAGAAAGAAAGAAAGGAGGGAGGGAGGGAGGAATGTTGGAAAGAAAGAATGAAAGAGAGGAGGGAGGGAGAGAGGAATGAAAGCAAAAGGAAGAATGAATGGAAGAATGGAGGGAGGGAGGGAGGAAAGAAAGAAAGACAGGAGGGAGGGAGGGAGGAAGGAAAGAAAAAGAAAGTGGAAAGAAGAAAGTTGGGAGGGAGGGAGGGAGGAAAGAAAAAGAAGGAAAGGAGGAGCGGAAGGTGGGAGGGAGGAAGGGAAGGTATGAAAAAAAAAGAAAGAGCAGGTAAACAAAATAGAATAAAGTATGAAATATAGTGGCGTTATTAAAATTAAAAAGTAATTATTGAAAAAAAAAACGGACATATAGAACCCTGGGACATATGGTGGAAAGAAAGCTATACAGAGAGACTCTTGCACAGAAGATTACACATACACATTCACAAAAAGCGAGCAGGGGGAAAAATAAAAAATCTTGCTCTCCAAGTCCACCTCCTCAATTTGGGATAATTTGTTGTAAAAAGCGGAAAAGGGCGAGAAGTCTGAAATCTTGCTCTCTAAGTCCACCTCCTTAATTTGGGATAATTCGTTGTAAAAACAGGAAAAGGGGGGAAAGTCTTAAATCTTGTCCTCAAAGTCCACTTCCTCAATTTGGGATGATTCGCTGTCCATTTATGCACTCCACAGACGGAGGGCACATCAAATGGGCCGTGGAGCTTTAATCCGCTGCCTCCGAGGCTGCACAGAGAGATTTCCCTGTCTCTGCTCTCACAGCTCCCAGGTCTCAGCCTTGGACCTGGCCCCGCCTCTGCACGTAGGTCGCTGGAGGGCGTCCGTTCTTCGCTCAGACAGGATGGGTTTAAAGGAGCCGCTGATTAGGGGCCTCTGGCTCACTCAGGCAGAGGGGAGGGAGGGGCGCGCAGTGTGGGGCGGGCCTGCGGCGGCAGAGGCCAACATGAGGTTGCAGCAGTCCGAGGCGCTCCGTGCGCTTTCCCGGGAAAGCCGTCCCCAGGTCCTGGGACCCCGGCAGTGGCGGGGTGCACAGGCCCCCCAGAAGGCAGGGCGGACAGTGACCCACGCTCACACACAGGCCCCGCGGCGGGGGCGGCAGCAGCAGCCCCAGCGTCCCACGCCCGTCTCCGAGGTCTGCGCTTTTAGCCGTGGCTCGCGCCTCTCTCCGGCACTTCCCCAAGCAGCCCTCTTAATGCCCTCTCCTCGCACACCAGGAAACAAAAGGGAAAAAAGTCTCTTGCCACTTCGGCAGCTCCAGAACCTTTCCCGAGACTCCCTCCGGGCTAGCCGTGGTGCACTAACCCCTTCAGGCTCTCTTCCTGCCGCCAGCCCCAGTCCTCTCCCTGCGCTCCAACTGAAAGCCATTACCCGAGCCTCAGCTCCCAGCCCCGCCCACCCCGGCGGCCAAGCAGACAAGCCTCTCAGGCTGGTGTGTGCCTGAGCGCACCTATCCTCTGTGCCAGAATCTCTCTGCTTTGCCCTCCACACCCCTGTTGCTGTGCTCTCCTCCGCTACTCCGAAGCTTTCCACCTCCGCCACCTGCAGTCTCCGCCCGCGAAGGGGCTTGTAGTGTGTGGAAATCTTTCCTCCTTCACGGTTCCCTCCCACTGGTGCAGGTCCCGTCCCTATCCTATTGTCTCTGTTTATTCTTTTTTTCTTTTGCCCTACCCAGGTATGTGGGGAGTTTCTTGCCTTTTGGGGGGTCTGAGGTCTTCTGTCAGCGTTCAGTAGGTGTTCTGTAGGAGTTGCTCCACGTGTAGATGAATTTCTGATGTATCTGTGGGGAGGAAGGTGATCTCCATGTCTTACTCTTCCGCCATCTTCCTCCATGTCCTGTAATTATTTCTGTATGCATCTGTCTGTGTACATAACATAAACATGACCTCATAGTAATGTCTCTGACTAATCCAGCTTCCCCCTTTGCTTATTTATAACTTCTTTCTTGGACACTGAGAAACCAGGCTCTCATTACCCATAGTTTATTTACTCACTTATTCAACCCCAATATATATGTATAGTAATTTCAAAATTGCTACCCTGTACCCCTGTGTGAAACAACTATACCTACCAGAGTACAGCATTTATGGACAGTTCCTTTGGTCTTCAGCCTTACAGTTCTCAGTTGAAACAGTATTTTGCAAAGTGACTTAGGTCAGTTACATGTTTTTCCCCACTACCTTCAGTGAGGTTATGTCATGTAATCTTAATATAGTTATATTCATTTGTTTCAGCCTGCATTCCACCCTGGGATTTTCCAGCATCCTGGATATTTTTTAAAATTTGTATCCATTAAAGTTTCCTCATTGTGATGTATGGTCCAATAGTTTTTGACAAATGCTTGGAGTATATCCATCACCCCAGTACCATGCAGAAGAGTTCCATCACCTCACAGCTCCTCCATGAGTCTCCTTCTGTTTCATTCCTCCTACTCCCTCAACCTTTGGCAACCACTGACCTAATTTCCGTCCCTACAGTTTTGTATGGCCTGGATTTTTTTATAGCAACTCTTTTTATTAGACATTAAAATTGCTGGTAAGCAGAGGTTCTTTTACTTTGTGTTTGAAGTTAGTTGATACCAGGATTCAAGTCCAGTCCTAACACTTACATTGCCCTGATTCTCAATTTTCTCATCTGTAAATGAGTATAAAAAAATAGTCCTAGCCTCATGGGGGTTCTATGGAGGACTCAAGAAGATAACAGTTGTTGGCACAGTGCCGGGCACATAGTAAGTTATCAATAAACTTGATGATAATAATACTTTATGTTTGCTATCCTCATCATCACCATGGTGGGATATGAAAAAAGAATATTAAAGAGGCCAGGAAATGCTGCCGTCTTGTGTTGCTGGTGGCCATAAGAATGTACACATGGGCCCTTCCCTACAGCGGATGGAAAGAAGGCAGAGAGGATGTGACTGTAGCAGGGCAGGATGGATCCTCCGCAAGTCCTCCTCTGGTGTTTGTGGTGCCTGTGTGTATTATCCGGGTTGATCCTGGAGTTAGTTACGGCTTCCTGAGGAGACAGAATCATCTGCCTGTCATTCAAAAATTGCCCTAGGCAGGGAGATTTTAGGGCTTCATTTTGTCTTTTCTACTCCCCAGGAATCTTTTTTTCACTGAGATGATATTACAACATGGAAAGAACTTTAAAGAAGTAAATCACTGTAATCCCTACACCCAAGTGGGTTGATGTTTTGGTAGTTGCTGCCATCCCACGCCTGCATTTTTACACATATGTAAACATTATTTATTGTATCATAAACATTTTTCCTTGTTGCTACATAGTCTTCATAATGATTTTTGATGAAGATATGACAGTTTCATGAAGGGGATTCACCATCCTTCACTAAAGTACTCCCACTGTTTTGCGGCACAACTTCATGAATATCATTTTGTTGCTCCTGATGATTTATTTCCTTGGGATATACTCCCTAGAGTAGGAATTTTCTGTCAAAGGATAGGAATGTCTTTGTGGCTTTATCTGTAGCATTTTGCAGAAATAAAACTTTACATCCTTTTTTATATATTAATCTATATTTCATCAAAATACAGCTGTTCAGGGATGTGATCAAATATCTGGTGAAGAGCTGGAGACTAATGCTTCAACAGATCATTGATAAATTTATCATCTGACCATGTAATGCTTTTTTGAAACCATGATTTTCTCTGATTAGATTTCTCTCAACTCTTGTCCCCCCAACTCCAAGTTCTCCTTCTTACTACTTCTGGAGGGAACACACCCAGAGTCTCCTGTCATTTCTCAGAAACTCATTCTTTATTTACTTTTGGAGTCAGGACTTGTTTGCATATGTAAAACCAGGACCATATTGTTTGCAGACGCTAGGGTTGCTGCCAGATAATTGAATGTATAAAGTTGAGGCTTTTGAATCATTTTTACAAACCAGGACACAAAAGAATATTTTCTTAGAATTAAAAAAAATAATAGAGGCATGGAAATAAAGATCACGGGACTGGGTTTCTAATACAGACATTTCACTTTGTGTTCCTAGTAGGGGCGTTCCAACTCCAGAGTTGGGGGTGGAGGTGGGGGTGGTGGGGGGAGGATAGAGGACTAAGATAAAG
The DNA here is from genome assembly GCF_964165515.1 of Mesoplodon bidens. Taxonomy (NCBI): domain Eukaryota; kingdom Metazoa; phylum Chordata; class Mammalia; order Artiodactyla; family Ziphiidae; genus Mesoplodon; species Mesoplodon bidens. Next base: position 615,037 of record NW_027671685.1, on the reverse strand, counting down.
TTTTGCAGATTCACTATCTAATCCAGAAAAAACAAATGCATAAAAGGAGTTAGAATAAATAACGAAACAAAAACTCAATCAGTTATTTATGATCCCATCTACTAGCATCAACAATACGTTTTTTCGTTTCTTGAATAGTTTTCAGTTTAGTTTTTGTTTGAAGATAAGGGTAGCTTCAAAGTCATTGTATTTCCTATCAGTAATTGATAAAGCCCCTTCCCCTTAGGGGAGCGCCCATATGTGATAGCACTTGTTGAAAGCGAATTGTTTTTTAGCATTAAATGCTTTTGTTCTTTTTTTAAAAAAAGAAATTAGCGTAGCTTCTAGTGTTTCTAGAAATGATAAAAACAGCTGAGAGCTTCTCATACAAATTGACTGGCTGAAATTAGAAGGCTGGAGTCTTTTTCCAAGTGAATTTTGAAATCTGTAATTGTACCTGCCAGTATAATGGGGGAAAAGTGAGTTCCGAGGTCCTGCTCACACCTGCATTGCAGGCACCTACTGCAGCATTCCAGTACAGTGAGGATGGGCATGGCTTGGATGCTCCAGACTCCAGTGCACATGGCCTGGGGTTGGGTGGGGGTGGGGGTGGTATCTGCTACTGCTGTGTCTCACCCGCCTGGTAGGAACCTGTGGCAGCTGCGGGGGGTACCTATGGAGGCCCAGGGCCAGCACAGACTGCTTGCAGGGTGGCTCTGGTCCCGGTGGGCAGTTCTAGGGAAGAGTGCCCCAGGCTTAAGCAGGAGTGAGTGGCAGGTGTGGGTCTGGACAGGAACTGAGATTCCAGGGCGAAGAGGCCTAGCCAGGTGCTGATTTCTGGGACAAACCAAGGCCTTGGGGGGTTTAAGAGGTATGGGGGGGATAGAAAAGTTCTGTTGTGGTACTGCTTTCACAAACACCTCCACCACAAGGTTCCAAATCGTACATCCTCCAGTTCTCTAAATCCTTGGCCTTAACTCCATCTCTTGTCAGTATCAGCCTCTGTGGCCCATCTGGAAATTGAGGGCAAGGCTGGCAGATTGGAGTGGCGGTGGAACTTGGAAGTACTTTGCAGGGGCCAGAGCCTCCCCTGGTTACATTTTTTATTTCAGGCTCCTGGTCCTGGGCTGTTCAGCCCATTCTTATTTATTTATTTATTTTCTTATTTATTTATTTATTCATTTATTTATTCATTCATGGCCATGCCGCACGGCTTCTGTGATCCTAGTTCCCTGCCCAGTGACTGAACCCAGGCCCTCGGCATTTAGTCCGTTATAACCACTGGATCTCCAGGGAATTCCCTGTTCAGCCTTTCTTATGTGAAGATCCCAGGCTTGGTGATCAAGGGCTCAAGACTGGGAGTGCCTTCTCACCTCCTCTAAAACAGTGATTTGAAAATTACATTTTTTTGTTTGTTGTGCTATTTTCCAGTTGTTTGTATTTGCATTTTTACTATGTTTTTTATTGAGAAAAATTACATTTTTAGGTTTGAACCTTAAGTAACCCTTTTAGTGGTAGTATGCATTTTTAACTCAAGTTAACACATTTGGGATTTGCTTTGTTTTGCTTTTAGGAAGATTTTTTGTTTTTTGTTTTTGTTTTGTTTTTCCCTTGGGAAAGGTTAATACTTTGTATATTCTTGTCAGGACTCAAGTCTTGGCTAGTTTGGGGATTATGGGCCAATTGCTTCACTCCCTTAAACCTAGATTTGGGATTGCGGATTAATTTCTTATTTTTTCCAACTTTGTATCACCTGTCTGTGAGGCAGGGACAATAATTCATGCCCCAGAGGTTACCTGAGTGTCACATAAGGTGATGATAATGCCAGGGCTGTACTGTGAGTTGTCATAATAGCAGAGCTGTGACTTTTGACTGCATTTCTGTGTTAGTTCTTTTCCCTTCACCAAAATCTAGCACAGGGCTGGGCATGTGTAGAGATTCTTGTTAAATTCTACTGATCTAAATTTTCTAGGCCAAGGATCCCCACTGGTAAGAAGAAAGGAAAATGTCATCACGGTGGATTAGCCCTGGACCATTGGGTCTGAAGCCAGTGGGATGGGAGGGGCTGCAGCCAAGGGGCCTCTGGGGCTTCCTGGGGTTGGATAGGGGTGGTCTCCGGAGCAGGGAAAGATGTTCAAGAGCGAGTTTTGATTGGCCCTACCTGGCCTCTCTCTGCTCTGCCCTTCTATCTTCACGCCAGGGACTACCGGATCCCTTTGTCATTCCTGGATTTGTATTTAAAAATGTTGTTAACAAAGCTGAAACCTGTCATCTTCTATTCAGGGACTCCCAAGTAATTGCTTAATGTTTATTTCTGTTTCTCCTCCCATTCTAAAACTGCCTGTAGAATTTAATGACCTTTACAAAACTGTTATTGAAAGCACCAACACCACCACTGTAGATCTTTCAAATATGTTGTTTTTTGCTGTTTTTCCACTTCTACCCCTCTCCGCTCCAAAACTCATCCGTATTTTTCCCCCCTTTTCTTCCTGATTCAGAAGATGGAGGGACCAGTCAAGCTCCGGACAGTTCGAGAAGCACCGATGGACTGTGTCTGTCCCCAAGGTAAGTGGATATTCGATCGTTGCTGACTCCTGACTTCCATAGGCCTGGTCTTCTCTCTCCTGGCTACCCGAAACTGCCAAGGCCATGGTCAAGAGAATCACCATGGGTTTCAGGCTGTCTGTGGTACCTTGTGGACTGTCCTGGAGCCTTTCTTCCTACATCATCTTCCCCGGTAGGTGTGTTGTTAAAGATTCTTGCAAAATTAACTGACTTGGTTTTATGAGGCTGATGGTATTGGTGGAGGACCTAAGAAATTCTTCGGGATGACTTACAATAAATTCTTAGATGCTAGGAAAGTAGCAGCCATCCCCTTCTAAAGATGGAGAAACAGACATGAACCAACCAAACAGTGTTAACATTGTGACCCTAGCTCTGTTTCGAATGTGAGCGGTGGTGGGTAGAGGAATAATCTGGCAAATATATTTTTTTTTTGGTTTTCATTTCTTTGGTGGAGGTAGAGGAAAGGAGCAGGAAACATGGTCTGATTTGTTCAAATAATCATGTGTCTTGGGTTTTGATGGTGTAGACCAGGACAGCTGCGACTAGAATTGAGGATTTGTTGGTTTCTAACCCATGTGGCTCAAATCCTTGTTCATATTGGTCTTCCAGTTGTCCTCATTGGAACTTTGCACATATTATGACTGAGAATTTAAGGGTGTAGTCTCAGCGCCAGTGTTTTCAGGGTTAGAATTATCCTCGCATAGAACAGTATGTAATACCAGTGAATGAGTGGAAAATTGTAACAATTCCCAGATGACCCACCATGCCGGCCGAGGTGAGAGAACATGGGAGCTGGACCCAGGGGCCCTGTTCCTTGCTGTCATGCCTTCCATTAGCCAAGTTGTCTGGCATTTCTGAAACCACTTCACCTGGTCCAGAAACCAAGCTTACTGATGGTTAACATCTCGAGATTGAGAGATGCCCTGAGATTTGTGCAAAGATGGACCCATGGTGTGAAAATTCAGTCTCTGGGGACCCAGTGGAAGAGGATTTTACAGTCGAGCTTGAGTTAGCCTTTCATAGGAACTCTGAGGTTTTAATAGGAGGGAAAAGGACATGATAAGTAATGACATCATGAGCAGATCAGGAAGTCAGAAACTGCGATTCAATGGAGGAAAAATATTCAGTTCCACCAATGAAGTTTTGGCTGATCTGCAAAATGTATAAAACAATTCTTCCTTTTCTCCCCTGTTCTTTCTTTCTCAGTATTGAATGGTTGTAAATTCATATGAGTTATGTAGATGAGTGTTTTTAAAACTGGGAGTCACTGGACATTCCCTGGCAGTCCAGTGGTTAGGCCTCTACAAGGCCCTGGGTTCAATCCGTGGTTGGGGAACTAAGATCCCAGAAGCCGAGCGGTGGGCCAAAGAAACAAACAAACCGGGGAGTCACAACACCTTTATGAGACATGAAATCAGTTATGTGGGTTGCAGCCAGCATTCTGAAATTTTGAACTAGCAGAGAGTACAATAAAAAATATTGGAGTGAAGTTTTTGTGTCAGCCATTTATATTTGTAAATGGCAGTGTGAAACGGGTTCCTTGCTATGGGTTGCTGACTGAAAGTTTGAAAACCACCAATACAGATGATAGATGGAGAGGGAGGAGGTGGCAGTGAGGGGACATGGAGCTCCTGAATAAACCCAGACCAGGTCCAAATCTTGGTCAGGCACTTACTGTTTGTGTTAATAAATGATATCAATACTGGAGTGGGCTCTGTAGGCTTTTTGATGTCGTGGAGGAAATACAAAGCCCAGGACCTGGAGATAGTCTTGTGTCTGTCTTCCCTCGAGGTCTCTTGACCCACCAGGAGAGGTGTCAAGAAGGCCTCTGGGATGACCATGGAAGCCAAAATCCTGGTCAGAACCCTCAGTTCCACTGAGAGGAGGGAAGGTGACCTGCCGTCCTCTCTGGGGGTGCCCATCAGTCAGTGCTGTGCTGTCGTTGTCCGAGGGTCTTGTGGCTGTCATTAGGCTGTCCTGGCAGGTATGGTCAGTGTGGCACAGGGGGTGTAGCAGCCTCTGCCAGGCCCCAGTGCACACCCATGTCCACATCTTCTCTTCCGCTCCTGTCACCTTGAGCTGGAGAACTCACTTGAGCACTTTAGACTAGAGCCCTTTATCAGTGCAAAACCACATAGGCTGGCACATTCTCCTCTGCCATAAAAAGCACAGAGGGCTTTTTCTCCAACACCAGAAGCCTTAACTCATTCCCTTTCTCCCTGGCTCTGATCTGCCCTGCAGACTTTTGGAGTCTGGACATGCAGACCACCCTCTTTTGAGATACCCCATCTCATCTGAGATACCCGCAGATCCCCCTAGCCTAGTTCCTTCCCACGGCCCAGAGGACTGTGTAATCTTTTGTCAGATCCTAGGATGCAGCAAGACAGATAAGCGAGGCCAAAGAAGGGGGCGGCTCTTCTGTATGTGTTACCCATTGTGAAGTGGGTGCGGGGAGCTCTGAGGCTGAAGGGAGGGGCAGGCTTCGGTCTGGAAGGTCAAGATTCTTCTCTTGCTGGAGTCAGTGATGGGAGGACTGGCAGAGCTGTGCTCTGAACTAGCCCTGTGACCTCAGGCAAGTGAGAGGCCCTTGAACCTTGAACTCCTTGTCTATAAAACGGTATAGTGAGTTGAATTGTGTCCCCCACCCCCCAAAAGATATGTCCCAGTCCTAACCCCTGGTATTTGTAAATGTGGCCTTATGTGGAAATAGGGTCTTTGCAGACATTTTTTTTTTTTTTTTGCGGTACGTGGGCCTCTCACTGTTGTGGCCTCTCCCATTGCGGAGCACAGGCTCCAGACGCGCAGGCTCAGTGGCCATGACTCACGGGTCCAGCCACTCCATGCGCATGTTGGATCTTCCAGGACCAGCGCACGAACCTGCGTCCCCTGCATTGGAAGGCGGACTCTCAACCACTGCGCCACCAGGGAAGCCCTGCAGACATAATTAATTTAAGGATCTTGGGATGAGATCATCCAGGGTTTAGGGTAGGCCCTAAATCCAATGATGAGTGTCCTTCTAAGAGTCAGAGGTAAGAGATTTGAAAGACAGAAACACCAAGAGGAGAAGGCCATGGGAAGAAAGAGGCAGAGGCCAGAGTGATGCATCTATAAACCTAAGAACACCCAGGATTGCCGGCAGCCACCGAAGCTGAAGAGGGGCATGGAAGGGATTCTCCTTAAGAGCTTTCAGAAGGAACGAGCCCTGCCAACATCTTGGTTTTGGACTTCTGGCCTCCAGAATTGTGAGACAATAGGTTTCTGTCATGTTAAGTCACCTATGCTGTGGTCATTTGTTGTGGCAGCCTAAGGAAACTAAAATAAATGGGACCATTAATCACCCTAATTATAAGGTTGCTGTGATACTCAAAATTTGGGGGACATAGGAACTTCCTACACCACCAGGTCTGAATCACATGTGTGGGGCTGCCACCTGGGAGCCCCCTCATGCTGCTCTTCCTCATACACCTGCCTCAAAGGAGACTTCTCTTCCTTCAGCGGAGAGCTCAGATCTGTAGATTCATGTGGCTTACCCATGTCCCTGGGGATTCCAACGTCTTCTTTTCTTATTACTTATGTACTTATTGTTTTAAAATATGTTTAAAGTTTTAAAATGTTTATTTTTGAATAGGAAATAATATGTGATGAAAGATTCAAGTTCTACAGAAGATTACATGTGAAAACTAATTCCCCTCCCCTCCTCTTCTCCGGTTCTCCTGCTCCTCTTTCCAGGGGCCCTTTACCCTTCTGCTGATGTCCTTCTGAGGAGTCCTTTCCAATAGAACTTTCTGTGATGATGGAAATATTCTATCTCTCTGCTAATCGAGCAGCCACTACTAGCCATGTGGGGCTACCGAGCCTCTGAAACATGGCTAGTGCAACTGACAAACTGAATTTAAAATTTTTGTTTAATTTAGAATGGATTAACAGCAAGGTCCTAATGTGTAGCACAGGGAACTATATTCAATATCCTGTGATAGACCATAATGGAAAAGAATATAAAAAAAGAGTGTATGCTGTATAACTGAGTCACTCTGCTCTACAGCAGAGATTGGCACAAATTAGTAAATCAACTACACTTCAATAAAAAAAATTTGTTTAATCTTAATTTAAATTGCCAAGTGTGGCTGGTGGCTATGGTGTAGGACAGTTTTTTGAGATTTTTGAGGTCATTTAATTACATTTCATTGAGAAGCTCCCTTCCTGGTTTTACACAAATGGTATATGTTGTTGTCCCGGTGTTGCTTTCTCGGTTTGCAGTTTCCCTCTGAGATGGTCTGAATCATTTCATGTATCAGAAAGCAGGTGTTACCTTGTTTTGGGTTAAAAGACAAAATCCTGTAGGGCTGTCCTGTGAGGTACCTGGCCAGTCCCCACCCCAGGGACGTTTGAATTGTTTCCCATCCTGTGTTCTTACAGACTGTCCTTCAGGGAACTGTTGGAGGGAAGGAGAACTGTTGTCTTGTCCAGTTCCCTGTCTTCCACATGCTCTGTACTGAAGCCCATCATGAAGCAGGCACTGCTGCAGGGCTTTGGGTCACTGGGCTGAAAGGATAGGAGCCCTCAGTCTGGGGCACCACACCAGAGCAACAATTCTGGAATGTTGCAGGGGGTGTCCCCGAAGTCTGCTCTGTTGGAGACTCGGGCATGACCCAGTCCCCACTGTGCTGTGAACATGTGAGCATCCCAAGGGATGGGTCGGGGCCAGCACCCTGGAGCCTGAGAGGTTTGGATTTGACTCTGCTGCTTAAACAGCTGCCGAGTGGGCACATCCTGCACATCCTGGAGATATGGGCCATTCTGGTGTAAAAGCTCCTTATGTTAACTAAGTCTTTTAATTATGTTAATAAAATAAACAAATGAAAAGGAAACTTATTAGCTTACACAACTGGAATAGAGAGGTCAGAGGTACAGCCAGTTTCAGGTATGTCTGGGCTCAGGGGTCTCTCTGCCTCTCAGCTCTTCCCTGAGTCATTTTCAGACACTGTCTCCTTGGGGTGGGAAAGTGGCCACCAACAGCCCCAGCAGTATATCAGACCTTCCCAGCAACCACAGCAGATAGAGAACTCCCCTTTCTCAAAGGTGTCAGCATTAGGGAATGGGGAGTGTTATGGGCTGAATTGTATCCCCCTCCAAGTTCATATGTTGAAGTCTTAACCCCCACCTAGTACCTCAGAATGTGACTGTATTTGAGACAGGGTCTTTAAAGAGGTAAATAAGGTAAAGTGAGGCCATTAGGGTGGGCCCTCATCCACTATGACTGGTGTCCTTATAAGAAGAGATTAGGACACAGACACACACAGAGGGAAGATGACATGAAGCCAGGGGGAGAGGCCTCAGAAGAAACCAACCCTGCTGACACCTTGATCTCTGACTTATAACCTCCAGAATTGTGAGAAAATAGATTTCTGTTGTTTAAGCTACCCAAACTATGGTACTTAGTTTTGGCAGGCCAAGCAGACGAATACAGAGAGTTATTGTTGCTGGGTACAGAGTTTCTGTTTGGAAAGATGGGAAAGTTCTGGAAAATGGATAGTGACGATGGTTATACAACATTGTGAAGGTACTAAATGCCATGAAATTCTGCACTTTTAAATGGTGAAAATGGTATTTAAATTTTGTCTGTATTTTACTGTGGTTGAAGAAAGAAGTCCCAGCATTGACCCTGATTTGCCTGTCTTGTGGCAGATGCTTCTCCCTGTACAAATTGCTGTTCCTGGAGGATGGGACACATTGATTGGCCAGGTGTGGGTCATGTGAATGGTCTTGGACACGGAGGGAGGCCATTGTGGGGGAGGGTTGACACTACCAGAATCATGTAGACTGAGAGTGGGGGAGGGTGTTTACCTCAAAAAAAGTAGGGTGCTATTCCCAGAAAAAGAGAAAAGGGATGCAGCTGGGCAGACATAAATAATAGATGACCACTTCAGTCCGGCTCCAGGGGCAGCTGTCCAGACATGTCCAGGTAATCCTAAGCGGGGACTACAGACAGACCCTGAGTTTGACCAGAGGCTTTCCTCCACTTCAAGCACCTAAGTCTCTTCCCTCTGTTGAGCTGGTCCAACAGACAGTGCAGCTCAGTGATTAAGCACTTGAATTTTGGATCCAGACTGCCTGATTCAAATTCTTTGTCCCAGATTTCCTTGGTGGCACAGTGGTTGGGAATCTGCTTGCCAATACAGGGACACAGGTTCGGTCCCTGGCCCAGGAAGATCCCACATGCCACGGAGCAACTAAGCCCGTGCACCACAACTCCTGAGCCTGTGCTCTAGAGCCCACGGGCCACAACTACTGAGCCCGTGTGCCACAGCTACTCAAGCCTGTGCGCATAGAGCCTATGCTCTGCAACAAGAGAAGCCACTTCAATGAGAAGCCTGCACACCTGAACGAAATGTAGCCCCTGCTCGCTGCAACTAGAGAAAGCCCACATGCAGCAATGAAAACCTAATGCAGCCAAAAATAAATTAAATAAATAAATTAAAAAACAAAAAACAAATTCTTTGTCCCTTACCAACTCCATGACCTCGAACTTATCCTCCCTGTGCCTCAGTTTCTCATCTGTGAAGCGGGATTTCTAATAGTTCCCACCTCATAGAATCGTGCGAGGATTGAATGAGCTTGTAGAGAGTTTGTAACAGGGCCTGGCACTGCTTCCTGAAAGTGAGTTAGTGGTTACCAGGAACCCAGATCCTTTGCCCCCAGGCCAGTCCAGACTCACTGTGTGCAGCCTCTTACCTTCCTGATTGTTGCCAGGGCTGCCAGAGAGGTAGGGACGAGGCGATTCAGAGTTGGCGGTTGGCTGGGAATATCATGGAGGGAACGAGCAAAGGCCTGACAGACTTCCATGGCATGTTCTTCTGGGATGTGGGTGAGAAAATGCTGGTGACAGAGCCCAGAAGTGAGGGAACCGGAAAGGAAAAGAAAACGTGTGGCCTGTGAACTCTTGTCATCCACTAACAGCATCCGGAAGGCCTCATCATGCAAAGCCTGCGGCTCCGCCCTTTTGCACAGTTTGCACTGGTTTCTAACTGGGCTCAACCTGCCCTGGAGAGTATGAAGAACTTTTCAGAAAAACAGTAATACTTTTCATTTCCTTTCTGTGCCTTTTTGTGTTCTTGCATAATATCCCAGAGGCATGGCGTGTGGTTTCCAAATGATAGGGACTGTGCTTGCAGTGTAGGGTGACTTTCCAGAAATTAATAAACAGATTTATCATAGTTAGAAGTTCGCTGCTCTGTGAAAATGTTTGGAAGTTTGAGCAGAGGAGTGAAACTCTGCAGTAGGAGGACATGAAGTACAATGTGGAAATGATACAGAACCTGATACATTTCAGTGACAGTTTATGGCAAATGTCGCAGAGTGGAACAGAAATGGTCAGTTACTCTATTCAGCCTGTTTACTGTATTTGTAGGTTTAGGAATTTGCTTAGGGCAGCAGGGTGGGGGTTGGGGTACTTTCTTACTACGTTGAAGCAAAAAATGGTTATCCTACTTTGAGTTATTTCTTATTTGTGGATTTTTTTAATGATACTTTTTTTTTTTTTTTTTTGCGGTATGCGGGCCTCTCACTGCTGTGGCCTCTCCCGTTGCGGAGCACAGGCTCCGGACGTGCGGGCTCAGCGGCCATGGCTCACGGGCCAAGCCGCTCCGCGGCATGTGAGATCCTCCCGGACCAGGGCACGAACCCATGTCCCCTGCATCGGCAGGCGGACTCTCAACCACTGTGCCACCAGGGAAGCCCTGATACTTTTTTTAATGTGTTAAATGCTAGGTGACTTGCGTTCATGGTAAAACTAAGTAGCTTAATGGCAGTTTATCCCATTATGTCAGACTGTACAAAGTTGAAGAAGATAATTTGTGTGTCTGATTTTTTTGACCAGAATTCTCTGGAGAATTCATTCATTCATTCATACATTCATCTCTCTCTACCCTATTTTGTGCTTCTCCTGTGGGTGACATTGACTAAGATTGTTAGAGGAATTGCGTACCCAGTTGTTAGAGCATGATGGCACACATACAGGAGCCATGATATATAGAGAATGGGAAGAATCCTAAAAAAAAGGTCCCACAGAAATTGAAAGGAGGGAGAGATCACCTCAGATCAAGGAGGCCTGGGTGGGGGAAGATGACAGTTGGGCAGGGTTTTGAAGACTGGTTGGCATCTTAGCCAGCTGGGATGGGGGACACATTCCACAAGAACTGGCATACTGAACAGAGGCAGAGGGGAGCTCTGGGAATGTCAGGGAGCTCTGTTTCGTTGGAAGGTGATAATGAGAGGTGAGGGTGGGTCTTGATTATGGAGGGATGTGAGCTTCATTCCATGGGACACAGTTGAAAGGTATGTGAGTAGAGTTCAGGTTTAAGAGGAGGACTCTAGAAACAGCATGGAGGATGGACTGGATCACAAGTTTGCTTCAGCAGAGAAGCCCACTGAGAGGGTGCTCTGCATGTGGACAATCTTGTCTTGTTCCCCGATGCATCCCCTGAGCCTAGAACAGTGCTGGGCATGTGGAGAAGGGATGATAAATATTTGCTGAATGCCTGCCCTGGAGGAGAGGTCATGAGAACTTGAATGAGGGCCATGAGAATTGATGGCAGGGAACAGCTGTGAGAGGCACTGGGCCATGTGGTGGACAAAACTCACAAACAGGATGGATGGGCACGGGAGGGGACAGAGGTGCCCGAAGCTGGAAGCCCGGGGGAGGGTGATATCCTGAACAGAAACAGGAAATCCCCAAAGAGGGATTTAGAAGGGAAGATGATAAGCATAGTTTTGGACAGTGGCCTTATGAACCAATTTGTAGACCAACTGATGAATGGAAGAAAATAATTAGAAGTCTTCTCTTAAGGCATCATCTAGCCACTCTGAACCTATTCATTGTAAAATGTACTGTGTCCTGTAAATAAACGTCTTGGGGGCACTCAAGACGTTTTGGGTTTTTTGTTTGTTTGTTTGTTTCAATACAGAATATTTATTAAGAAGACATATTGACATGCTTAGATACACAAATTAAGCCACTTATACACATGCCATTCTCAGTGAACTTTAAGGAAAAAAACATGAAGAACAAAATTAGTTGCTTTCAGATAAGTTTTTGTGTTTTATAGCTATCATATGTCCATTTGCATATTAGGAAGTTATTAGCACTGATATATAAACTTTATTCCCAATCTTACATGTAAACTTTTGGCAAGGGGAAGTTCACAAAAATTTGCATTGAAGTCTGAATGTAAATTACATACTTACAAGAGGTTATGTATTGACTTTTGGGAATTGGAGATTTTCTTGTGACCACTAGAGGGAGCCCACTATATTCATTAAATTCATTAAATTCTGTAGAAATCTCATGGGATTTTTAAAAATGATAATTAATATTAAAATATTTATTAGAAAGTACACAAAAGTTCAAACCAAGGGCAATGAAATACAAAGTTAGCCTTTCACTCTGTTGTTTTTTCTACTAAAACAGATCACTGAGAATTTTCCAGATGACTCCAGAATAGAGTGGTGTGTTGTTTGTTTCAGAAGGTGGTGTTGATTATGCAAAGGGTAAAATAGCAACTAGCAAACACATTCCCACTCACCCAAAATTTATTGAGCACATCTGGTTTAGACCCAGTAGAGACTCCCCAAAGCTGTGGGAAGATCCCATCTTGGCCAACTCTATGCCAGCCGTTGGATGACAGGTGCAACTCTTCACCCCGTGAGGTGTCACGTAACTTTGTACATTGGGATTATTAAATGTCTCGCCTATCAAGAGCTACTCACATGGTGGGACCGCCTCTTCCCAGGGGTAAGTTCAATGCCGTCATAATATTTTGTTTCTTAGCTCTCTTCTTATGCCAAAGTATATTCCACATAGATTGAAGATTTAAATGTGAAAAATAAAACCATGGAAGGCAAGACAAAAATACAACAGGTCACTTTTTAAAATTATAGGTAGAAATAGACTTTTTAAGCTTGGTACTGAAGTCAGAAACCATAACACAGCAGTTCTCAACCAGGGATGATTTTGCCTTGTGGGGACTTTGACAATGTGTGGAGACATTTTTGACTTGTCTCAACTTGAGGGGTGGGGTGCTACTGGCATCTGGTGGGTAGAGGCCAGGGATGCTACTAAACATTCTACAATGTACTGGAGATCCCCCAAAATATAACTGTCAATGGTGCCTATGTTGAAAAACTCTGCTATAGAATAAATGTTTTCTTAAATGATTTAAGCTTAAAAGCTTAAATTTTCTGTCTAGAAAGAAAATTCCACCTTAAAATTTAAAGATAAATGGCAAACTGAAAACATAGCCTATATAACAAGCACATGGTTAATATTCATGAGATATAAAGTGCTTTTGCAAAAGAATAAGGAAAAGTCAAATACTTTAGTGGAAGAACGGGCAAAGGAGATGAATAGGGAGTTCACAGAAACGAAATGCATGCGGAGGAAGGAGGCTGGGAAAGGACAGGATGCGGGGCAGTTCCAGGAATCTAGGCAGCAGGAACGGAGGGGCAGTCCCCCAGGGAGTTAGAGGTCTCTTGGATGTGTCTGCACCAACTGTTTTTCGGTGTGTCATTCTGCCCGAGGTTCAGGGTCTCAGGAGAGAGAGCCCTACTGGGCAGGTCTGACCCCTGTGCCCATTCCTCTGCCGGTGGCTACCAGGGCAGGGCTGAGAGGGAAGAGCACCTCCCCCACAGGTGCCAGGATGCTGCACAGTGTAGGGGAGGGGAGTCTGGGTTTAATACAGGTGGACTTGGCAGTGAATGCCAACTGTGGCCGCCCACTGGCTCTGTGAGCTTGGGCAAGTGACCTGATTCTTTCAACTCTCCATCTCCTTGTGTGTAAAATGGGAAAACATTATGTACCTCGGGGGTTTGTTTTGAGGATACTCTCAGACAAGTGGAAGTGCTTGGCACACCCTAGGCATCTTGTAATGTCTGTTCATTTATCCCTAAGGAAAGTGGTCTGTGGTCCTCAGGAGGTGAGAGTCAGACACAGATCTTTATTATGGGGGTGGGGGGAGGTTACTTAGTAAGCAAGCCCAGCCCTTTCCTTTTGGTGCCTCCTCTGCAGAAAAGAATGTCATTTCTGCTTAGTCTCTTGGTTCATTTAGTGCCAGGATCCCCCAGCGAACCTTCTGCTCAAAGATGGAGAAAGAGCAACTCCTGGCTCCTCCAGGCGCCCTTGAACTTGGGCTTCCCTCTGCTGCCTTGTAGATTGTCAGCAGGCAGCATGGTAAAGCCCTTTTCTCTTGGGTGGCCCTGGGGTTTCCTTCCTGATCCACCAAAGCCTTATTCTGCCCTGATCCACTGTTATTTTACATTTTTGTTTAGTCCTGCCTTGAGAAATAGGATGAATGCAGCCAAGCTGCCTTCCCTATGAGGTCATGATTTTCATGACATATTAGGCTGGAGGTGGCCTGTTGTCTGGTAATTTCCTTAGAAGTAGCCTGTGTGGCCCACTCACAGGCTAGCACAGGAAGAAATTCAAAGCACCAGAGGCTAAGGCTCTGAGGGGAAGGAAGGTCTAAGGAAAAGTCCAGAAAGCAGAGGATGGTGTGGAGGATGGGCCAGCTCCCCCATTAGAAGCACACATGCATTCGTGGTGCATTGTGAAGAATGTATTTTTAAAATGCAGAGATGATTCCCAGGAGAACATGTGAACATTTACAAGAGTAGCTGTGCAGTGTGGAAAGGACAGCCATTTAAAGTATTATTGGACACTGGCTCTGTGCTAAGCCTAATCCCTGGGGATGCTAAGTATAACTGTGCTCAGAATGTGAGCTCATGGAGTCAGGGGAAAATGGAGTTTTGACCCAAGTTGATGTCACAAGGGGTCCAGTGGGGCTTCCCTGGTCCATTTTTGTCAGTTGTGAGGTAACACGTGTAAGTGATATAATAGGATATATGTCTTTTGCTTTCCAACTTACCTCATATTCTGTGATTACCTCTAGGCTCATCTGTGGTACCTCAAAGAGCAGTGTTCTGTTGTTTCCCATGGATGATATTCCTTTGTGTATGTGGACCACATCTTTTTATCCATTCATCTGTTGATGGACATTTAGGTTGCTTCCATGTCTTGGCTATTGTCAATAAGGCTGCAGTGCAGCTTTGGCAGCGTCTGTCTTCTGGATTCTGGTCTTCTCAGGTGAGAGGCACAGCGGTGGGCCTGCTGCATCGAACGGTACCTCAATTTTTACTTTTAAACGCAGCTCCTTTCTGCTCTCATTATTGGCTGTTACCACTTTACATCTCACCAGCAGCTAGAGGGTACACAGTTCTCAAAAACCACTTCAGCATTCTTTATTTGTAGGCTTTTTGTTGATGGTCAGTTGACCTGTGTGAGTTGAAACCTTTTTGCAGATTAGATTTGCCTGATTCTAATAATTCCTGAGGATGAGCTTTTACCCATTTTCCTGTATTGTTTTTTTAAAGAGAGTCAGTCAAACGTACCTCTTCATAGTATCTTCTTGAAAATTTGGCCAGATTTGAATTTTCTTGTCCA